>NC_085138.1:409481507-409654433 GCF_035046485.1 Aedes albopictus
AGTTTTCGGGGTGTTCAGAGCTTCTCAGGTGCGTTACATGGGGTCCGAGGGGGTTTAAGGGGGATTTGGAGGCATTTCAAGACGTTTCAGAGCATTTTCGGCGGGATGCAGAGGCGTTACTTATGCGTTACGGGGTGTTCTGAGCTTCTCAGGTGCGTTACATGGGGTCCGAGGGGGTTTAAGGGGGATTCTGGAGGCATTTCAAGACGTTTCAGACCATTTTCGGCATGATTCAGAGGCGTTACGGAAGCGTTACGGAGGAGTTTTCGGGGTGTTCGGAGCCTCTCAGGTGCGTTACAAGGGGTCCGAGGGGGTTTAAGGGGGATTTCGGAGGCATTTCAAGACGTTTCAGAGCATTTTCGGCGGGATGCAGAGGCGTTACTTATGCGTTACGGAGGAGTTTTCGGAGTGTTCGGAGCCTCTCAGGTGCGTTACATGGGGTCCGAGGGGATTTAAAAAGGATTTTGGAAGCAATTCAAGACGTTTCAGAGCATTTTTGGGGGATTCAGAGGAGTTACGGTAGCGTTACGGAGAAGTTCTCAGGGGGATTTTGGAGGCATTTCAAGACGTTTCAGACCATTTTCGGCATGATTCAGAGGCGTTACGGAAGCGTTACGGAGGAGTTTTCGGGGTGTTCGGAGCCTCTCAGGTGCGTTACAAGGGGTCCGAGGGGGTTTAAGGGGGATTTTGGAGGCATTTCAAGACGTTTCAGAGCATTTTCGGCGGGATGCAGAGGCGTTACTTATGCGTTACGGAGGAGTTTTCGGAGTGTTCGGAGCCTCTCAGGTGCGTTACATGGGGTCCGAGGGGATTTAAAAAGGATTTTGGAAGCAATTCAAGACGTTTCAGAGCATTTTTGGGGGATTCAGAGGAGTTACGGTAGCGTTACGGAGAAGTTCTCAGGGGTTTCGAAGCCTCTCAGGTGCGTTACATGGGGTCCCCGGGGGGTTCAAGGGGGATTTTTGAGGCATTTCAGGAAGTTTCAGAGCAGACTCTGAAATACCTTAAATCGCCCCTCAAACCTCATGTAACGCCCTTTAAAGTCTCCTGAGATCCCTAGAATTGCCCCTAAAGCCCCTTGGAACGCCCCTGAAACCCACTTAATACTATTGAAACACCCCAGAATTCTCCGTAATCCCATGAAAACACCAAAAAATCCTGACAGAACACCCTTGTAAGGCTCCTCAAACCCCCCGAAACAACCCCTTTAAACGCCCCTGAAGCCCCTTGGAACCCCCTTTTTGGGCTCTCTGGGGACATTCTGGAAACCCCCTTAGCCCCACCTCATCTGCCCAGGAGCAAGATCTGTTCTCGCAAACTAGATTTTATAATTGAAGCCTAAACTTAATTTATGCATAAATTTCCCTCTTTTTATGCCTTTTTTAATTTATGCACATTTTTAATTTATGCAGTCCCAGCCATGTGCATAAAAAGAGGTTCCAGTGTATTATAAATGCCAATTTTGGTTATTTTGGGTGCACACTGTTAACGCCCTGACCACATCAGTTTTAGTGAATATGGATTTTTAAACAATTCGACATTCTGGACCGCCCCCTCAGGAAGCGAAATATTATAAATGCCAATTTTGGTTATTTTGGGTGCACACTGTTAACGCCCTGACCACATCAGTTTTAGTGAATATGGATTTTTAAACAATTCGACATTCTGGACCGCCCCCTCAGGAAGCGAAATATTATAAAATGCCAATTTTGGTTATTTTGGGTGCACACTGTTAACGCCCTGACCACATCAGTTTTAGTGAATATGGATTTTTAAACAATTCGGCATTCTGGACCGCCCCCTCGGGCAGTGGTGTCATCGTGGTTACTCCAAATTACTCACTGAGTAACCAGCTCTTCAGTTCAAAAAAAAAAATTTTTTTTCAGGATGCAAAATATAATAAAATACCAATTTTGATTATTATGGGTGCACACTGTTAACGCCCTGACCACATCAGTTTTAGTGAATATGGATTTTTAAACAATTCGGCATTCTGGACCGCCCCCTCGGGCAGTGGTGTCATCGTGGTTACTCCAAATTACTCACTGAGTAACCAGCTCTTCAGTTCAAAAAAAAAAATTTTTTTTTCAGGATGCAAAATATAATAAAATACCAATTTTGATTATTATGGGTGCACACTGTTAACGCCCTGACCACATCAGTTTTAGTGAATATGGATTTTTAAACAATTCGACATTCTGGACCGCCCCCTCAGGAAGCGAAATATTATAAATGCCAATTTTGGTTATTTTGGGTGCACACTGTTAACGCCCTGACCACATCAGTTTTAGTGAATATGGATTTTTAAACAATTCGACATTCTGGACCGCCCCCTCAGGAAGCGAAATATTATAAATGCCAATTTTGGTTATTTTGGGTGCACACTGTTAACGCCCTGACCACATCAGTTTTAGTGAATATGGATTTTTAAACAATTCGACATTCTGGACCGCCCCCTCAGGAAGCGAAATATTATAAAATGCCAATTTTGGTTATTTTGGGTGCACACTGTTAACGCCCTGACTACATCAGTTTTAGTGAATATGGATTTTTAAACAATTCGACATTCTGGACCGCCCCCTCAGGAAGCGAAATATTATAAATGCCAATTTTGGTTATTTTGGGTGCACACTGTTAACGCCCTGACCACATCAGTTTTAGTGAATATGGATTTTTAAACAATTCGACATTCTGGACCGCCCCCTCAGGAAGCGAAATATTATAAAATGCCAATTTTGGTTATTTTGGGTGCACACTGTTAACGCCCTGACCACATCGGTTTTAGTGAATATGGATTTTTAAACAATTCGGCATTCTGGACCGCCCCCTCGGGCAGTGGTGTCATCGTGGTTACTCCAAATTACTCACTGAGTAACCAGCTCTTCAGTTCAAAAAAAAAAAATTTTTTTTTCAGGATGCAAAATATAATAAAATACCAATTTTGATTATTATGGGTGCACACTGTTAACGCCCTGACCACATCAGTTTTAGTGAATATGGATTTTTAAACAATTCGACATTCTGGACCGCCCCCTCAGGAAGCGAAATATTATAAATGCCAATTTTGGTTATTTTGGGTGCACACTGTTAACGCCCTGACCACATCAGTTTTAGTGAATATGGATTTTTAAACAATTCGACATTCTGGACCGCCCCCTCAGGAAGCGAAATATTATAAAATGCCAATTTTGGTTATTTTGGGTGCACACTGTTAACGCCCTGACCACATCGGTTTTAGTGAATATGGATTTTTAAACAATTCGGCATTCTGGACCGCCCCCTCGGGCAGTGGTGTCATCGTGGTTACTCCAAATTACTCACTGAGTAACCAGCTCTTCAGTTCAAAAAAAAAAATTTTTTTTCAGGATGCAAAATATAATAAAATACCAATTTTGATTATTATGGGTGCACACTGTTAACGCCCTGACCACATCAGTTTTAGTGAATATGGATTTTTAAACAATTCGACATTCTGGACCGCCCCCTCAGGAAGCGAAATATTATAAATGCCAATTTTGGTTATTTTGGGTGCACACTGTTAACGCCCTGACCACATCAGTTTTAGTGAATATGGATTTTTAAACAATTCGACATTCTGGACCGCCCCCTCAGGAAGCGAAATATTATAAAATGCCAATTTTGGTTATTTTGGGTGCACACTGTTAACGCCCTGACCACATCAGTTTTAGTGAATATGGATTTTTAAACAATTCGACATTCTGGACCGCCCCCTCAGGAAGCGAAATATTATAAATGCCAATTTTGGTTATTTTGGGTGCACACTGTTAACGCCCTGACCACATCAGTTTTAGTGAATATGGATTTTTAAACAATTCGGCATTCTGGACCGCCCCCTCGGGCAGTGGTGTCATCGTGGTTACTCCAAATTACTCACTGAGTAACCAGCTCTTCAGTTCAAAAAAAAAAATTTTTTTTTTCAGGATGCAAAATATAATAAAATACCAATTTTGATTATTATGGGTGCACACTGTTAACGCCCTGACCACATCAGTTTTAGTGAATATGGATTTTTAAACAATTCGACATTCTGGACCGCCCCCTCAGGAAGCGAAATATTATAAAATGCCAATTTTGGTTATTTTGGGTGCACACTGTTAACGCCCTGACCACATCAGTTTTAGTGAATATGGATTTTTAAACAATTCGACATTCTGGACCGCCCCCTCAGGAAGCGAAATATTATAAATGCCAATTTTGGTTATTTTGGGTGCACACTGTTAACGCCCTGACCACATCAGTTTTAGTGAATATGGATTTTTAAACAATTCGACATTCTGGACCGCCCCCTCAGGAAGCGAAATATTATAAAATGCCAATTTTGGTTATTTTGGGTGCACACTGTTAACGCCCTGACCACATCAGTTTTAGTGAATATGGATTTTTAAACAATTCGACATTCTGGACCGCCCCCTCAGGAAGCAAAATATTATAAATGCCAATTTTGGTTATTTTGGGTGCACACTGTTAACGCCCTGACCACATCAGTTTTAGTGAATATGGATTTTTAAACAATTCGACATTCTGGACCGCCCCCTCAGGAAGCGAAATATTATAAATGCCAATTTTGGTTATTTTGGGTGCACACTGTTAACGCCCTGACCACATCAGTTTTAGTGAATATGGATTTTTAAACAATTCGGCATTCTGGACCGCCCCCTCAGGAAGCGAAATATTATAAAATGCCAATTTTGGTTATTTTGGGTGCACACTGTTAACGCCCTGACTACATCAGTTTTAGTGAATATGGATTTTTAAACAATTCGACATTCTGGACCGCCCCCTCAGGAAGCGAAATATTATAAAATGCCAATTTTGGTTATTTTGGGTGCACACTGTTAACGCCCTGACCACATCAGTTTTAGTGAATATGGATTTTTAAACAATTCGGCATTCTGGACCGCCCCCTCGGGCAGTGGTGTCATCGTGGTTACTCCAAATTACTCACTGAGTAACCAGCTCTTCAGTTCAAAAAAAAAAATTTTTTTTCAGGATGCAAAATATAATAAAATACCAATTTTGATTATTATGGGTGCACACTGTTAACGCCCTGACCACATCAGTTTTAGTGAATATGGATTTTTAAACAATTCGACATTCTGGACCGCCCCCTCAGGAAGCGAAATATTATAAATGCCAATTTTGGTCATTTTGGGTGCACACTGTTAACGCCCTGACCACATCAGTTTTAGTGAATATGGATTTTTAAACAATTCGACATTCTGGACCGCCCCCTCAGGAAGCGAAATATTATAAAATGCCAATTTTGGTTATTTTGGGTGCACACTGTTAACGCCCTGACTACATCAGTTTTAGTGAATATGGATTTTTAAACAATTCGACATTCTGGACCGCCCCCTCAGGAAGCGAAATATTATAAAATGCCAATTTTGGTTATTTTGGGTGCACACTGTTAACGCCCTGACCACATCAGTTTTAGTGAATATGGATTTTTAAACAATTCGGCATTCTGGACCGCCCCCTCGGGCAGTGGTGTCATCGTGGTTACTCCAAATTACTCACTGAGTAACCAGCTCTTCAGTTCAAAAAAAAAAAATTTTTTTTCAGGATGCAAAATATAATAAAATACCAATTTTGATTATTATGGGTGCACACTAGGGTGCCAATGAAAATCGAATTTTCGAATTTCAAAAACGGGTAGTGCTCAAAAGTTTCGTCTCCTCAAAAAAAGTCCCCATGCAAAATTTCAGCTCAATCGGACTTCGCTAAGGGGTGGCCCAAAGCGGTCAAAGTTTGGCTGTTTTGAAACACGAAAAATATCCCAAGGTAGGGATACATGAAAATTACGAAATCGAAAATTTTTTTTTGATGCCAAATGCCTTAAAAGTGCATGAAACGTCGAGATCTGGTGTTATCTCAAAAATTTTTTTTGGAAAAAAATTGACTTTTTGGACTTAGAAAATTTTTGAGTTGGGGGAGTGAAATTAATTTGAAATGGAGGAATTGAATTTAGTGGCTGAAATATTCATAGCAATAGTACTGGAACATGTCTTATATCATCGTTGGCAACTGCTAGCATATTATATATCATATATCGTTAGGGTGGTTCACTTATTTTGCATTAGGGTGACCCTTTTTGTAGAAAAATTTAAAAAATAAGATAATAGTATTAAAAAATCTCTTAGAAAACTGAAAGTCATTTTCAATGTTGAATATATTTAATATTTCATTAGAGTGGCTCATTTATTTTTAATTAGGGTGGTTCTGTTGAGATGAAAATTAAGAACAAAAAAATATTTCCAGAAAATATACCACTCATATTTTTGTATAGTTTAAAATCATGATCCTTTATTGGCATGTAACACTTTGTTAAGATATTCCTAGACCAACATGTGAAAAGGGCGTAACTACCATTGCCAATTTCTGCTTCTCATGTCCCTGGATTCTTTTACCAGTAACAGATAGAGCTGACTCTCCTCTATATGTTAATGGGAAAAGTTTGCATAAAATATTGAGATACGCCCAGGATGGACGAGAAAAGTAAGCGTTTGCAATGGTTGTTCCGCAACACAAATGTTGGTCCAGATTGTTATTATGGTTTAAAATAAGGAATAATGAACTGATTTTAAACGTATCCAAATTATGACAGCTTGATAGGCGATGATGATGTGCAACAAAAGTTTCCTGTTTATCTTTTCTAAAAAGATTCTTGGTCTTGGGCAGCTTCATTTCCGAAAATACAGTTACGTTGCTGGAGAAAGAACAACAGTAGGTTGCTTTCTATCTATCTAAACAAAATATACCTTAGCTACAAGATTACCATATAGCATACCGAAGTGGTGAGTGAACCTAAACTCTAACGTGATACAAAAACATACAAAAACATTCGTTGGAATTAAACACACGATGACAAAAGAAAGGAAGATCACTGCTTTCCATAATACGAGATAGATGGGAAAAAATATTTATTCACTAAAAATGTTCCTTTACCGACACACTTTTGCGTTACCTGAGCCAGCTTAACAAAAGTTAGCACGATTTATCGTATTCATTGTAAAAATATATTGAAAAACTGGTTTCTGTCTTCGTGTGCTGCAATTTCTATAAACAATGACCTCAATTTGATAAAATCAACTCGAATGTTGATTTTTTTTATATATCTTTATTATCGAGATTTTCAGCCTATGGCTGGTTCATCTCCTCGAATTTTGATGTTTTTCGGATAACCAACCGAAATGGTATGTTCGACATACGTAATGTCTGAAGTTCATAGGCACAAACATGTTTGATAGGATCGCTCAAAATCTACAAGGCTGTTAACGAAGAAGTTGCCAAAGCAGTACATAAAAGGTTCTTGAAACATCTGCAGTTTTTGGATAGTAATCGCAACATCTTTTCAGCCATATTTTGATATCATATAATCAAAAAGTGTGTCTGGTAAATCCATAATCGAATCAAACGACATTTCTACACTTGAACTGCACTCATTTGTACAAGGCAGTCAGCACACAAAAGAATTATTGCACAGCGAAACATTTTTTTTTCTTAGAAGCGAACTTATTAAAAAAAAATAAATTTTGGTCTGTCTCAAAAGCAAACTTATGTGTCTCTGACAGTTTTTGGGTCGCTGAATCCGAATCCGGGCTCAGATTTGCTCTAGCACGTCAGGATTTTGAGCTATACCTCAATTTATACGGCAAAATATGTGATTTTGGGCTTTTTTTTACTGCAATCCATTTAGTATGGAAATTATGTTTTAAAGCAAGTGTAAATTCGTCGAATAACATCTAAACTAACGATTTATGCCATATATTTCGTTTAACCTAAGTTTGCGTTTGAGACAGACCAAAATTTAATTTTTGTTTCGCTGTGTTATGTGCTCTCTCTCTCTTCCGGAATGCTTGTTGGAAACAGAGGAATAGCAAAAAAGAAAATGGAAATAAAAGTTCAAAAAAATCAGATGTAATTTAAGAACATATATTCGATGTAATGTACCAAAAACCTATCAGCATGAATTTAGTAAATATCACAAAACCGTTCCCACTCGTTCGTAACGTCCCTTTTACTACGACCATTCTTGTTCGCACTGAGCGTATGAAAATTATGCTCTATTGATTTGCACTACCGAAATCATCGTATTTATTAAATATTCCTATCTTAACTGATAGATGGATGTTGAAATAATTTAAATGTATTTTCGAACTGTCAAAAAACCGCACCGCAGTACCACACTGAGCACACGGAGAGAATTTCACTCGGGTGAATTTTAACGCTCCTTGCGGAACTGCGAGCATAAATTTCATCCGCTCAGTACGAACATGCTTGGTCATGACCATTGCAAAAGTAAATTATATCTGCAAATACCGCATTAATGAAAAAACAAAAAACAGTTTACTTTTCAAACCAAACTCTTTTTCCTCATAGAAACAGCTGAATAAATGTTTAGTCGAATTTTTGAATTTAGTCTCACAAAACTTTTCAAAATCTTACAATGAGATGAACCTCTCTAGTAAATTAATCTCTTTAGTAGTCCGTACCACAATATTTAATTCTGTAGATAGAAATAGGTTTTAATCACTTTGTGATTAATGAAATAGAACGAGAGGAGAGATAATAATTAGAGAATATCTCATTATAGATAAGTCACCGAAAGATTTGTAGGAAATCATGGCTTGAAGCTATACGAAAAATATTACCTGGTTGAATTTTCTGGAAGTATTTTCTGATCTTAATTTCCAAGAAAAATAAACAACCCTAACGGAAAATACAATTCAAATACAAATACTATTATCGTTTTTTTTTTATTTATTTTTCTACAAAAAGGAGCACCCTTATGCAAAATAAGTGAAGCACCAAAAAAATAAACAGATTCAAAATTTAAAAAAGAAAATAAAATATTTCATGAACAATTGGGGATACGCCCGGGAGGGACAGGAGAAGCAGAAATTTGCAATGGTTGTTGCGTCCTTTCAACATGTTGCTCTAGGAATATCTTAACAAAGTGTTACATGCCAATAAAGGATCATGATATTAAACTATACAAAAATATGAGTGGTAAATTTTCGGGAAATATTTTTTTGTTCTTAATTTCCATCTCAAAGAACCACCCTAATTAAAAATAAATGAGCCACCCTAATGAAATATTAAATATATTCAACATTGAAAATGACTTTCAGTTTTATAAGAAATTTTTTAATACTATTATCTTATTTTTTAAATTTTTCTACAAAAAGGGTCACTTAATGCAAAATAAGTGAACCACCCTAACGATATATGATATATAATATGCTAGCAGTTGCCATCGATGATATAAGACATGTTCCAGTACTATTGCTATGAATATTTCAGCAACTAAATTCAATTCCTCCATTTCAAATTAATTTCACTCCCCCAACTCAAAAATTTTCTAAGTCCAAAAAGTCAATTTTTTTCCAAAAAAAAATTTTTGAGATAACACCAGATCCCGACGTTTCATGCACTTTTAAGGCATTTGGCATCAAAAAAAATTTTTCGATTTCGTAATTTTCATGTATCCCTACCTTGGGATATTTTACGTGTTTCAAAACAGCCAAACTTTGACCGCTTTGGGCCACCCCTTAGCGAAGTCCGATTGAGCTGAAATTTTGCATAGGGACTTTTTTTGAGGAGACGAAACTTTTGAGCACTACCCGTTTTTGAAATTCGATGGTCAAATTTTTCCCATACGTTCCATTGGCACCCTAGTGCACACTGTTAACGCCCTGACCACATCAGTTTTAGTGAATATGGATTTTTAAACAATTCGACATTCTGGACCGCCCCCTCAGGAAGCGAAATATTATAAATGCCAATTTTGGTTATTTTGGGTGCACACTGTTAACGCCCTGACCACATCAGTTTTAGTGAATATGGATTTTTAAACAATTCGACATTCTGGACCGCCCCCTCAGGAAGCGAAATATTATAAAATGCCAATTTTGGTTATTTTGGGTGCACACTGTTAACGCCCTGACCACATCAGTTTTAGTGAATATGGATTTTTAAACAATTCGACATTCTGGACCGCCCCCTCAGGAAGCGAAATATTATAAAATGCCAATTTTGGTTATTTTGGGTGCACACTGTTAACGCCCTGACCACATCAGTTTTAGTGAATATGGATTTTTAAACAATTCGACATTCTGGACCGCCCCCTCAGGAAGCGAAATATTATAAAATGCCAATTTTGGTTATTTTGGGTGCACACTGTTAACGCCCTGACCACATCAGTTTTAGTGAATATGGATTTTTAAACAATTCGGCATTCTGGACCGCCCCCTCGGGCAGTGGTGTCATCGTGGTTACTCCAAATTACTCACTGAGTAACCAGCTCTTCAGTTCAAAAAAAAAAAATTTTTTTTTCAGGATGCAAAATATAATAAAATACCAATTTTGATTATTATGGGTGCACACTGTTAACGCCCTGACCACATCAGTTTTAGTGAATATGGATTTTTAAACAATTCGACATTCTGGACCGCCCCCTCAGGAAGCGAAATATTATAAAATGCCAATTTTGGTTATTTTGGGTGCACACTGTTAACGCCCTGACCACATCAGTTTTAGTGAATATGGATTTTTAAACAATTCGGCATTCTGGACCGCCCCCTCGGGCAGTGGTGTCATCGTGGTTACTCCAAATTACTCACTGAGTAACCAGCTCTTCAGTTCAAAAAAAAAAATTTTTTTTTTCAGGATGCAAAATATAATAAAATACCAATTTTGATTATTATGGGTGCACACTGTTAACGCCCTGACCACATCAGTTTTAGTGAATATGGATTTTTAAACAATTCGACATTCTGGACCGCCCCCTCAGGAAGCGAAATATTATAAAATGCCAATTTTGGTTATTTTGGGTGCACACTGTTAACGCCCTGACCACATCAGTTTTAGTGAATATGGATTTTTAAACAATTCGGCATTCTGGACCGCCCCCTCGGGCAGTGGTGTCATCGTGGTTACTCCAAATTACTCACTGAGTAACCAGCTCTTCAGTTCAAAAAAAAAAAAATTTTTTTTTTCAGGATGCAAAATATAATAAAATACCAATTTTGATTATTATGGGTGCACACTGTTAACGCCCTGACCACATCAGTTTTAGTGAATATGGATTTTTAAACAATTCGACATTCTGGACCGCCCCCTCAGGAAGCGAAATATTATAAATGCCAATTTTGGTTATTTTGGGTGCACACTGTTAACGCCCTGACCACATCAGTTTTAGTGAATATGGATTTTTAAACAATTCGACATTCTGGACCGCCCCCTCAGGAAGCGAAATATTATAAAATGCCAATTTTGGTTATTTTGGGTGCACACTGTTAACGCCCTGACCACATCAGTTTTAGTGAATATGGATTTTTAAACAATTCGACATTCTGGACCGCCCCCTCAGGAAGCGAAATATTATAAAATGCCAATTTTGGTTATTTTGGGTGCACACTGTTAACGCCCTGACCACATCAGTTTTAGTGAATATGGATTTTTAAACAATTCGGCATTCTGGACCGCCCCCTCGGGCAGTGGTGTCATCGTGGTTACTCCAAATTACTCACTGAGTAACCAGCTCTTCAGTTCAAAAAAAAAAAATTTTTTTTTTCAGGATGCAAAATATAATAAAATACCAATTTTGATTATTATGGGTGCACACTGTTAACGCCCTGACCACATCAGTTTTAGTGAATATGGATTTTTAAACAATTCGACATTCTGGACCGCCCCCTCAGGAAGCGAAATATTATAAATGCCAATTTTGGTTATTTTGGGTGCACACTGTTAACGCCCTGACCACATCAGTTTTAGTGAATATGGATTTTTAAACAATTCGACATTCTGGACCGCCCCCTCAGGAAGCGAAATATTATAAAATGCCAATTTTGGTTATTTTGGGTGCACACTGTTAACGCCCTGACCACATCAGTTTTAGTGAATATGGATTTTTAAACAATTCGACATTCTGGACCGCCCCCTCAGGAAGCGAAATATTATAAATGCCAATTTTGGTTATTTTGGGTGCACACTGTTAACGCCCTGACCACATCAGTTTTAGTGAATATGGATTTTTAAACAATTCGACATTCTGGACCGCCCCCTCAGGAAGCGAAATATTATAAATGCCAATTTTGGTTATTTTGGGTGCACACTGTTAACGCCCTGACCACATCAGTTTTAGTGAATATGGATTTTTAAACAATTCGACATTCTGGACCGCCCCCTCAGGAAGCGAAATATTATAAATGCCAATTTTGGTTATTTTGGGTGCACACTGTTAACGCCCTGACCACATCAGTTTTAGTGAATATGGATTTTTAAACAATTCGACATTCTGGACCGCCCCCTCAGGAAGCGAAATATTATAAATGCCAATTTTGGTTATTTTGGGTGCACACTGTTAACGCCCTGACCACATCAGTTTTAGTGAATATGGATTTTTAAACAATTCGACATTCTGGACCGCCCCCTCAGGAAGCGAAATATTATAAATGCCAATTTTGGTTATTTTGGGTGCACACTGTTCACGCCCTGACCACATCAGTTTTAGTGAATATGGATTTTTAAACAATTCGACATTCTGGACCGCCCCCTCAGGAAGCGAAATATTATAAATGCCAATTTTGGTTATTTTGGGTGCACACTGTTAACGCCCTGACCACATCAGTTTTAGTGAATATGGATTTTTAAACAATTCGACATTCTGGACCGCCCCCTCAGGAAGCGAAATATTATAAATGCCAATTTTGGTTATTTTGGGTGCACACTGTTAACGCCCTGACCACATCAGTTTTAGTGAATATGGATTTTTAAACAATTCGACATTCTGGACCGCCCCCTCAGGATGCGAAATATTATAAATGCCAATTTTGGTTATTTTGGGTGCACACTGTTAACGCCCTGACCACATCAGTTTTAGTGAATATGGATTTTTAAACAATTCGACATTCTGGACCGCCCCCTCAGGAAGCGAAATATTATAAATGCCAATTTTGGTTATTTTGGGTGCACACTGTTAACGCCCTGACCACATCAGTTTTAGTGAATATGGATTTTTAAACAATTCGACATTCTGGACCGCCCCCTCAGGAAGCGAAATATTATAAATGCCAATTTTGGTTATTTTGGGTGCACACTGTTAACGCCCTGACCACATCAGTTTTAGTGAATATGGATTTTTAAACAATTCGACATTCTGGACCGCCCCCTCAGGAAGCGAAATATTATAAATGCCAATTTTGGTTATTTTGGGTGCACACTGTTAACGCCCTGACCACATCAGTTTTAGTGAATATGGATTTTTAAACAATTCGACGTTCTGGACCGCCCCCTCAGGAAGCGAAATATTATAAAATGCCAATTTTGGTTATTTTGGGTGCACACTGTTAACGCCATGACCACATCGGTTTTAGTGAATATGGATTTTTAAACAATTCGGCATTCTGGACCGCCCCCTCGGGCAGTGGTGTCATCGTGGTTACTCCAAATTACTCACTGAGTAACCAGCTCTTCAGTTCAAAAAAAAAAAATTTTTTTTTCAGGATGCAAAATATAATAAAATACCAATTTTGATTATTATGGGTGCACACTGTTAACGCCCTGACCACATCAGTTTTAGTGAATATGGATTTTTAAACAATTCGACATTCTGGACCGCCCCCTCAGGAAGCGAAATATTATAAATGCCAATTTTGGTTATTTTGGGTGCACACTGTTAACGCCCTGACCACATCAGTTTTAGTGAATATGGATTTTTAAACAATTCGACATTCTGGACCGCCCCCTCAGGAAGCGAAATATTATAAATGCCAATTTTGGTTATTTTGGGTGCACACTGTTAACGCCCTGACCACATCAGTTTTAGTGAATATGGATTTTTAAACAATTCGACATTCTGGACCGCCCCCTCAGGAAGCGAAATATTATAAATGCCAATTTTGGTTATTTTGGGTGCACACTGTTCACGCCCTGACCACATCAGTTTTAGTGAATATGGATTTTTAAACAATTCGACATTCTGGACCGCCCCCTCAGGAAGCGAAATATTATAAATGCCAATTTTGGTTATTTTGGGTGCACACTGTTAACGCCCTGACCACATCAGTTTTAGTGAATATGGATTTTTAAACAATTCGACATTCTGGACCGCCCCCTCAGGAAGCGAAATATTATAAATGCCAATTTTGGTTATTTTGGGTGCACACTGTTAACGCCCTGACCACATCAGTTTTAGTGAATATGGATTTTTAAACAATTCGACATTCTGGACCGCCCCCTCAGGAAGCGAAATATTATAAAATGCCAATTTTGGTTATTTTGGGTGCACACTGTTAACGCCCTGACCACATCAGTTTTAGTGAATATGGATTTTTAAACAATTCGACATTCTGGACCGCCCCCTCAGGAAGCGAAATATTATAAATGCCAATTTTGGTTATTTTGGGTGCACACTGTTAACGCCCTGACCACATCAGTTTTAGTGAATATGGATTTTTAAACAATTCGACATTCTGGACCGCCCCCTCAGGAAGCGAAATATTATAAATGCCAATTTTGGTTATTTTGGGTGCACACTGTTAACGCCCTGACCACATCAGTTTTAGTGAATATGGATTTTTAAACAATTCGACATTCTGGACCGCCCCCTCAGGAAGCGAAATATTATAAATGCCAATTTTGGTTATTTTGGGTGCACACTGTTAACGCCCTGACCACATCAGTTTTAGTGAATATGGATTTTTAAACAATTCGACATTCTGGACCGCCCCCTCAGGAAGCGAAATATTATAAATGCCAATTTTGGTTATTTTGGGTGCACACTGTTCACGCCCTGACCACATCAGTTTTAGTGAATATGGATTTTTAAACAATTCGACATTCTGGACCGCCCCCTCAGGAAGCGAAATATTATAAATGCCAATTTTGGTTATTTTGGGTGCACACTGTTAACGCCCTGACCACATCAGTTTTAGTGAATATGGATTTTTAAACAATTCGACATTCTGGACCGCCCCCTCAGGAAGCGAAATATTATAAATGCCAATTTTGGTTATTTTGGGTGCACACTGTTAACGCCCTGACCACATCAGTTTTAGTGAATATGGATTTTTAAACAATTCGGCATTCTGGACCGCCCCCTCGGGCAGTGGTGTCATCGTGGTTACTCCAAATTACTCACTGAGTAACCAGCTCTTCAGTTCAAAAAAAAAAAATTTTTTTTTTCAGGATGCAAAATATAATAAAATACCAATTTTGAATATTATGGGTGCACACTGTTAACGCCCTGACCACATCAGTTTTAGTGAATATGGATTTTTAAACAATTCGACATTCTGGACCGCCCCCTCAGGATGCGAAATATTATAAATGCCAATTTTGGTTATTTTGGGTGCACACTGTTAACGCCCTGACCACATCAGTTTTAGTGAATATGGATTTTTAAACAATTCGACATTCTGGACCGCCCCCTCAGGAAGCGAAATATTATAAATGCCAATTTTGGTTATTTTGGGTGCACACTGTTAACGCCCTGACCACATCAGTTTTAGTGAATATGGATTTTTAAACAATTCGGCATTCTGGACCGCCCCCTCGGGCAGTGGTGTCATCGTGGTTACTCCAAATTACTCACTGAGTAACCAGCTCTTCAGTTCAAAAAAAAAAATTTTTTTTTCAGGATGCAAAATATAATAAAATACCAATTTTGATTATTATGGGTGCACACTGTTAACGCCCTGACCACATCAGTTTTAGTGAATATGGATTTTTAAACAATTCGACATTCTGGACCGCCCCCTCAGGAAGCGAAATATTATAAATGCCAATTTTGGTTATTTTGGGTGCACACTGTTAACGCCCTGACCACATCAGTTTTAGTGAATATGGATTTTTAAACAATTCGACATTCTGGACCGCCCCCTCAGGAAGCGAAATATTATAAATGCCAATTTTGGTTATTTTGGGTGCACACTGTTAACGCCCTGACCACATCAGTTTTAGTGAATATGGATTTTTAAACAATTCGGCATTCTGGACCGCCCCCTCGGGCAGTGGTGTCATCGTGGTTACTCCAAATTACTCACTGAGTAACCAGCTCTTCAGTTCAAAAAAAAAAATTTTTTTTCAGGATGCAAAATATAATAAAATACCAATTTTGATTATTATGGGTGCACACTGTTAACGCCCTGACCACATCAGTTTTAGTGAATATGGATTTTTAAACAATTCGGCATTCTGGACCGCCCCCTCGGGCAGTGGTGTCATCGTGGTTACTCCAAATTACTCACTGAGTAACCAGCTCTTCAGTTCAAAAAAAAAAATTTTTTTTTCAGGATGCAAAATATAATAAAATACCAATTTTGATTATTATGGGTGCACACTGTTAACGCCCTGACCACATCAGTTTTAGTGAATATGGATTTTTAAACAATTCGACATTCTGGACCGCCCCCTCAGGAAGCGAAATATTATAAATGCCAATTTTGGTTATTTTGGGTGCACACTGTTAACGCCCTGACCACATCAGTTTTAGTGAATATGGATTTTTAAACAATTCGACATTCTGGACCGCCCCCTCAGGAAGCGAAATATTATAAATGCCAATTTTGGTTATTTTGGGTGCACACTGTTAACGCCCTGACCACATCAGTTTTAGTGAATATGGATTTTTAAACAATTCGGCATTCTGGACCGCCCCCTCGGGCAGTGGTGTCATCGTGGTTACTCCAAATTACTCACTGAGTAACCAGCTCTTCAGTTCAAAAAAAAAAAATTTTTTTTTTCAGGATGCAAAATATAATAAAATACCAATTTTGAATATTATGGGTGCACACTGTTAACGCCCTGACCACATCAGTTTTAGTGAATATGGATTTTTAAACAATTCGACATTCTGGACCGCCCCCTCAGGATGCGAAATATTATAAATGCCAATTTTGGTTATTTTGGGTGCACACTGTTAACGCCCTGACCACATCAGTTTTAGTGAATATGGATTTTTAAACAATTCGACATTCTGGACCGCCCCCTCAGGAAGCGAAATATTATAAATGCCAATTTTGGTTATTTTGGGTGCACACTGTTAACGCCCTGACCACATCAGTTTTAGTGAATATGGATTTTTAAACAATTCGACGTTCTGGACCGCCCCCTCAGGAAGCGAAATATTATAAAATGCCAATTTTGGTTATTTTGGGTGCACACTGTTAACGCCATGACCACATCGGTTTTAGTGAATATGGATTTTTAAACAATTCGGCATTCTGGACCGCCCCCTCGGGCAGTGGTGTCATCGTGGTTACTCCAAATTACTCACTGAGTAACCAGCTCTTCAGTTCAAAAAAAAAAAATTTTTTTTTCAGGATGCAAAATATAATAAAATACCAATTTTGATTATTATGGGTGCACACTGTTAACGCCCTGACCACATCAGTTTTAGTGAATATGGATTTTTAAACAATTCGACATTCTGGACCGCCCCCTCAGGAAGCGAAATATTATAAATGCCAATTTTGGTTATTTTGGGTGCACACTGTTAACGCCCTGACCACATCAGTTTTAGTGAATATGGATTTTTAAACAATTCGACATTCTGGACCGCCCCCTCAGGAAGCGAAATATTATAAATGCCAATTTTGGTTATTTTGGGTGCACACTGTTCACGCCCTGACCACATCAGTTTTAGTGAATATGGATTTTTAAACAATTCGACATTCTGGACCGCCCCCTCAGGAAGCGAAATATTATAAATGCCAATTTTGGTTATTTTGGGTGCACACTGTTAACGCCCTGACCACATCAGTTTTAGTGAATATGGATTTTTAAACAATTCGACATTCTGGACCGCCCCCTCAGGAAGCGAAATATTATAAATGCCAATTTTGGTTATTTTGGGTGCACACTGTTCACGCCCTGACCACATCAGTTTTAGTGAATATGGATTTTTAAACAATTCGACATTCTGGACCGCCCCCTCAGGAAGCGAAATATTATAAATGCCAATTTTGGTTATTTTGGGTGCACACTGTTAACGCCCTGACCACATCAGTTTTAGTGAATATGGATTTTTAAACAATTCGACATTCTGGACCGCCCCCTCAGGAAGCGAAATATTATAAATGCCAATTTTGGTTATTTTGGGTGCACACTGTTAACGCCCTGACCACATCAGTTTTAGTGAATATGGATTTTTAAACAATTCGACATTCTGGACCGCCCCCTCAGGAAGCGAAATATTATAAATGCCAATTTTGGTTATTTTGGGTGCACACTGTTAACGCCCTGACCACATCAGTTTTAGTGAATATGGATTTTTAAACAATTCGACGTTCTGGACCGCCCCCTCAGGAAGCGAAATATTATAAAATGCCAATTTTGGTTATTTTGGGTGCACACTGTTAACGCCATGACCACATCGGTTTTAGTGAATATGGATTTTTAAACAATTCGACATTCTGGACCGCCCCCTCAGGAAGCGAAATATTATAAATGCCAATTTTGGTTATTTTGGGTGCACACTGTTAACGCCCTGACCACATCAGTTTTAGTGAATATGGATTTTTAAACAATTCGACATTCTGGACCGCCCCCTCAGGAAGCGAAATATTATAAATGCCAATTTTGGTTATTTTGGGTGCACACTGTTAACGCCCTGACCACATCAGTTTTAGTGAATATGGATTTTTAAACAATTCGACATTCTGGACCGCCCCCTCAGGATGCGAAATATTATAAATGCCAATTTTGGTTATTTTGGGTGCACACTGTTAACGCCCTGACCACATCAGTTTTAGTGAATATGGATTTTTAAACAATTCGACATTCTGGACCGCCCCCTCAGGAAGCGAAATATTATAAATGCCAATTTTGGTTATTTTGGGTGCACACTGTTAACGCCCTGACCACATCAGTTTTAGTGAATATGGATTTTTAAACAATTCGACGTTCTGGACCGCCCCCTCAGGAAGCGAAATATTATAAAATGCCAATTTTGGTTATTTTGGGTGCACACTGTTAACGCCATGACCACATCGGTTTTAGTGAATATGGATTTTTAAACAATTCGGCATTCTGGACCGCCCCCTCGGGCAGTGGTGTCATCGTGGTTACTCCAAATTACTCACTGAGTAACCAGCTCTTCAGTTCAAAAAAAAAAAATTTTTTTTTCAGGATGCAAAATATAATAAAATACCAATTTTGATTATTATGGGTGCACACTGTTAACGCCCTGACCACATCAGTTTTAGTGAATATGGATTTTTAAACAATTCGACATTCTGGACCGCCCCCTCAGGAAGCGAAATATTATAAATGCCAATTTTGGTTATTTTGGGTGCACACTGTTAACGCCCTGACCACATCAGTTTTAGTGAATATGGATTTTTAAACAATTCGACATTCTGGACCGCCCCCTCAGGAAGCGAAATATTATAAATGCCAATTTTGGTTATTTTGGGTGCACACTGTTAACGCCCTGACCACATCAGTTTTAGTGAATATGGATTTTTAAACAATTCGACATTCTGGACCGCCCCCTCAGGAAGCGAAATATTATAAATGCCAATTTTGGTTATTTTGGGTGCACACTGTTAACGCCCTGACCACATCAGTTTTAGTGAATATGGATTTTTAAACAATTCGACGTTCTGGACCGCCCCCTCAGGAAGCGAAATATTATAAAATGCCAATTTTGGTTATTTTGGGTGCACACTGTTAACGCCATGACCACATCGGTTTTAGTGAATATGGATTTTTAAACAATTCGACATTCTGGACCGCCCCCTCAGGAAGCGAAATATTATAAATGCCAATTTTGGTTATTTTGGGTGCACACTGTTAACGCCCTGACCACATCAGTTTTAGTGAATATGGATTTTTAAACAATTCGACATTCTGGACCGCCCCCTCAGGAAGCGAAATATTATAAATGCCAATTTTGGTTATTTTGGGTGCACACTGTTAACGCCCTGACCACATCAGTTTTAGTGAATATGGATTTTTAAACAATTCGACATTCTGGACCGCCCCCTCAGGAAGCGAAATATTATAAATGCCAATTTTGGTTATTTTGGGTGCACACTGTTAACGCCCTGACCACATCAGTTTTAGTGAATATGGATTTTTAAACAATTCGACATTCTGGACCGCCCCCTCAGGAAGCGAAATATTATAAATGCCAATTTTGGTTATTTTGGGTGCACACTGTTAACGCCCTGACCACATCAGTTTTAGTGAATATGGATTTTTAAACAATTCGGCATTCTGGACCGCCCCCTCAGGAAGCGAAATATTATAAAATGCCAATTTTGGTTATTTTGGGTGCACACTGTTAACGCCATGACCACATCGGTTTTAGTGAATATGGATTTTTAAACAATTCGACATTCTGGACCGCCCCCTCAGGAAGCGAAATATTATAAATGCCAATTTTGGTTATTTTGGGTGCACACTGTTAACGCCCTGACCACATCAGTTTTAGTGAATATGGATTTTTAAACAATTCGACATTCTGGACCGCCCCCTCAGGAAGCGAAATATTATAAATGCCAATTTTGGTTATTTTGGGTGCACACTGTTAACGCCCTGACCACATCAGTTTTAGTGAATATGGATTTTTAAACAATTCGACGTTCTGGACCGCCCCCTCAGGAAGCGAAATATTATAAAATGCCAATTTTGGTTATTTTGGGTGCACACTGTTAACGCCATGACCACATCGGTTTTAGTGAATATGGATTTTTAAACAATTCGACATTCTGGACCGCCCCCTCAGGAAGCGAAATATTATAAATGCCAATTTTGGTTATTTTGGGTGCACACTGTTAACGCCCTGACCACATCAGTTTTAGTGAATATGGATTTTTAAACAATTCGACGTTCTGGACCGCCCCCTCAGGAAGCGAAATATTATAAATGCCAATTTTGGTTATTTTGGGTGCACACTGTTAACGCCCTGACCACATCAGTTTTAGTGAATATGGATTTTTAAACAATTCGACGTTCTGGACCGCCCCCTCAGGAAGCGAAATATTATAAAATGCCAATTTTGGTTATTTTGGGTGCACACTGTTAACGCCATGACCACATCAGTTTTAGTGAATATGGATTTTTAAACAATTCGGCATTCTGGACCGCCCCCTCGGGCAGTGGTGTCATCGTGGTTACTCCAAATTACTCACTGAGTAACCAGCTCTTCAGTTCAAAAAAAAAAAAATTTTTTTTCAGGATGCAAAATATAATAAAATACCAATTTTGATTATTATGGGTGCACACTGTTAACGCCCTGACCACATCAGTTTTAGTGAATATGGATTTTTAAACAATTCGACGTTCTGGACCGCCCCCTCAGGAAGCGAAATATTATAAATGCCAATTTTGGTTATTTTGGGTGCACACTGTTAACGCCATGACCACATCGGTTTTAGTGAATATGGATTTTTAAACAATTCGGCATTCTGGACCGCCCCCTCGGGCAGTGGTGTCATCGTGGTTACTCCAAATTACTCACTGAGTAACCAGCTCTTCAGTTCAAAAAATAAAAATTTTTTTTTCAGGATGCAAAATATAATAAAATACCAATTTTGATTATTATGGGTGCACACTGTTAACGCCCTGACCACATCAGTTTTAGTGAATATGGATTTTTAAACAATTCGACATTCTGGACCGCCCCCTCAGGAAGCGAAATATTATAAATGCCAATTTTGGTTATTTTGGGTGCACACTGTTAACGCCCTGACCACATCAGTTTTAGTGAATATGGATTTTTAAACAATTCGGCATTCTGGACCGCCCCCTCGGGCAGTGGTGTCATCGTGGTTACTCCAAATTACTCACTGAGTAACCAGCTCTTCAGTTCAAAAAAAAAAAAAATTTTTTTTCAGGATGCAAAATATAATAAAATACCAATTTTGATTATTATGGGTGCACACTGTTAACGCCCTGACCACATCAGTTTTAGTGAATATGGATTTTTAAACAATTCGACATTCTGGACCGCCCCCTCAGGAAGCGAAATATTATAAATGCCAATTTTGGTTATTTTGGGTGCACACTGTTAACGCCCTGACCACATCAGTTTTAGTGAATATGGATTTTTAAACAATTCGGCATTCTGGACCGCCCCCTCGGGCAGTGGTGTCATCGTGGTTACTCCAAATTACTCACTGAGTAACCAGCTCTTCAGTTCAAAAAAAAAAAAATTTTTTTTCAGGATGCAAAATATAATAAAATACCAATTTTGATTATTATGGGTGCACACTGTTAACGCCCTGACCACATCAGTTTTAGTGAATATGGATTTTTAAACAATTCGACATTCTGGACCGCCCCCTCAGGAAGCGAAATATTATAAAATGCCAATTTTGGTTATTTTGGGTGCACACTGTTAACGCCCTGACCACATCGGTTTTAGTGAATATGGATTTTTAAACAATTCGGCATTCTGGACCGCCCCCTCGGGCAGTGGTGTCATCGTGGTTACTCCAAATTACTCACTGAGTAACCAGCTCTTCAGTTCAAAAAAAAAAAAATTTTTTTTTTCAGGATGCAAAATATAATAAAATACCAATTTTGATTATTATGGGTGCACACTGTTAACGCCCTGACCACATCAGTTTTAGTGAATATGGATTTTTAAACAATTCGACATTCTGGACCGCCCCCTCAGGAAGCGAAATATTATAAATGCCAATTTTGGTTATTTTGGGTGCACACTGTTAACGCCCTGACCACATCAGTTTTAGTGAATATGGATTTTTAAACAATTCGGCATTCTGGACCGCCCCCTCGGGCAGTGGTGTCATCGTGGTTACTCCAAATTACTCACTGAGTAACCAGCTCTTCAGTTCAAAAAAAAAAAATTTTTTTTCAGGATGCAAAATATAATAAAATACCAATTTTGATTATTATGGGTGCACACTGTTAACGCCCTGACCACATCAGTTTTAGTGAATATGGATTTTTAAACAATTCGACATTCTGGACCGCCCCCTCAGGAAGCGAAATATTATAAATGCCAATTTTGGTTATTTTGGGTGCACACTGTTAACGCCCTGACCACATCAGTTTTAGTGAATATGGATTTTTAAACAATTCGACATTCTGGACCGCCCCCTCAGGAAGCGAAATATTATAAAATGCCAATTTTGGTTATTTTGGGTGCACACTGTTAACGCCCTGACTACATCAGTTTTAGTGAATATGGATTTTTAAACAATTCGACATTCTGGACCGCCCCCTCAGGAAGCGAAATATTATAAATGCCAATTTTGGTTATTTTGGGTGCACACTGTTAACGCCCTGACTACATCAGTTTTAGTGAATATGGATTTTTAAACAATTCGACATTCTGGACCGCCCCCTCAGGAAGCGAAATATTATAAAATGCCAATTTTGGTTATTTTGGGTGCACACTGTTAACGCCCTGACCACATCAGTTTTAGTGAATATGGATTTTTAAACAATTCGACATTCTGGACCGCCCCCTCAGGAAGCGAAATATTATAAATGCCAATTTTGGTTATTTTGGGTGCACACTGTTAACGCCCTGACCACATCAGTTTTAGTGAATATGGATTTTTAAACAATTCGACATTCTGGACCGCCCCCTCAGGAAGCGAAATATTATAAATGCCAATTTTGGTTATTTTGGGTGCACACTGTTCACGCCCTGACCACATCAGTTTTAGTGAATATGGATTTTTAAACAATTCGACATTCTGGACCGCCCCCTCAGGAAGCGAAATATTATAAAATGCCAATTTTGGTTATTTTGGGTGCACACTGTTAACGCCCTGACCACATCAGTTTTAGTGAATATGGATTTTTAAACAATTCGACATTCTGGACCGCCCCCTCAGGAAGCGAAATATTATAAATGCCAATTTTGGTTATTTTGGGTGCACACTGTTCACGCCCTGACCACATCAGTTTTAGTGAATATGGATTTTTAAACAATTCGACATTCTGGACCGCCCCCTCAGGAAGCGAAATATTATAAAATGCCAATTTTGGTTATTTTGGGTGCACACTGTTAACGCCCTGACCACATCAGTTTTAGTGAATATGGATTTTTAAACAATTCGACATTCTGGACCGCCCCCTCAGGAAGCGAAATATTATAAATGCCAATTTTGGTTATTTTGGGTGCACACTGTTAACGCCCTGACCACATCGGTTTTAGTGAATATGGATTTTAAAACAATTCGGCATTCTGGACCGCCCCCTCGGGCAGTGGTGTCATCGTGGTTACTCCAAATTACTCACTGAGTAACCAGCTCTTCAGTTCAAAAAAAAAAAATTTTTTTTTTCAGGATGCAAAATATAATAAAATACCAATTTTGATTATTATGGGTGCACACTGTTAACGCCCTGACCACATCAGTTTTAGTGAATATGGATTTTTAAACAATTCGACATTCTGGACCGCCCCCTCAGGAAGCGAAATATTATAAATGCCAATTTTGGTTATTTTGGGTGCACACTGTTAACGCCCTGACCACATCGGTTTTAGTGAATATGGATTTTAAAACAATTCGGCATTCTGGACCGCCCCCTCGGGCAGTGGTGTCATCGTGGTTACTCCAAATTACTCACTGAGTAACCAGCTCTTCAGTTCAAAAAAAAAAAATTTTTTTTTTCAGGATGCAAAATATAATAAAATACCAATTTTGATTATTATGGGTGCACACTGTTAACGCCCTGACCACATCAGTTTTAGTGAATATGGATTTTTAAACAATTCGACATTCTGGACCGCCCCCTCAGGAAGCGAAATATTATAAAATGCCAATTTTGGTTATTTTGGGTGCACACTGTTAACGCCCTGACCACATCGGTTTTAGTGAATATGGATTTTTAAACAATTCGACATTCTGGACCGCCCCCTCAGGAAGCGAAATATTATAAAATGCCAATTTTGGTTATTTTGGGTGCACACTGTTAACGCCCTGACCACATCAGTTTTAGTGAATATGGATTTTTAAACAATTCGACATTCTGGACCGCCCCCTCAGGAAGCGAAATATTATAAAATACCAATTTTGATTATTATGGGTGCACACTGTTAACGCCCTGACCACATCAGTTTTAGTGAATATGGATTTTTAAACAATTCGACATTCTGGACCGCCCCCTCAGGAAGCGAAATATTATAAAATACCAATTTTGATTATTATGGGTGCACACTGTTAACGCCCTGACCACATCGGTTTTAGTGAATATGGATTTTAAAACAATTCGGCATTCTGGACCGCCCCCTCGGGCAGTGGTGTCATCGTGGTTACTCCAAATTACTCACTGAGTAACCAGCTCTTCAGTTCAAAAAAAAAAAATTTTTTTTTTCAGGATGCAAAATATAATAAAATACCAATTTTGATTATTATGGGTGCACACTGTTAACGCCCTGACCACATCAGTTTTAGTGAATATGGATTTTTAAACAATTCGACATTCTGGACCGCCCCCTCAGGAAGCGAAATATTATAAATGCCAATTTTGGTTATTTTGGGTGCACACTGTTAACGCCCTGACCACATCAGTTTTAGTGAATATGGATTTTTAAACAATTCGACATTCTGGACCGCCCCCTCAGGAAGCGAAATATTATAAAATGCCAATTTTGGTTATTTTGGGTGCACACTGTTAACGCCCTGACCACATCAGTTTTAGTGAATATGGATTTTTAAACAATTCGACATTCTGGACCGCCCCCTCAGGAAGCGAAATATTATAAAATACCAATTTTGATTATTATGGGTGCACACTGTTAACGCCCTGACCACATCAGTTTTAGTGAATATGGATTTTTAAACAATTCGACATTCTGGACCGCCCCCTCAGGAAGCGAAATATTATAAAATACCAATTTTGATTATTATGGGTGCACACTGTTAACGCCCTGACCACATCAGTTTTAGTGAATATGGATTTTTAAACAATTCGACATTCTGGACCGCCCCCTCAGGAAGCGAAATATTATAAAATACCAATTTTGATTATTATGGGTGCACACTGTTAACGCCCTGACCACATCAGTTTTAGTGAATATGGATTTTTAAACAATTCGACATTCTGGACCGCCCCCTCAGGAAGCGAAATATTATAAATGCCAATTTTGGTTATTTTGGGTGCACACTGTTAACGCCCTGACCACATCAGTTTTAGTGAATATGGATTTTTAAACAATTCGACATTCTGGACCGCCCCCTCAGGAAGCGAAATATTATAAAATACCAATTTTGATTATTATGGGTGCACACTGTTAACGCCCTGACCACATCAGTTTTAGTGAATATGGATTTTTAAACAATTCGGCATTCTGGACCGCCCCCTCGGGCAGTGGTGTCATCGTGGTTACTCCAAATTACTCACTGAGTAACCAGCTCTTCAGTTCAAAAAAAAAAAAATTTTTTTTCAGGATGCAAAATATAATAAAATACCAATTTTGATTATTATGGGTGCACACTGTTAACGCCCTGACCACATCAGTTTTAGTGAATATGGATTTTTAAACAATTCGACATTCTGGACCGCCCCCTCAGGAAGCGAAATATTATAAATGCCAATTTTGGTTATTTTGGGTGCACACTGTTAACGCCCTGACCACATCAGTTTTAGTGAATATGGATTTTTAAACAATTCGGCATTCTGGACCGCCCCCTCAGGAAGCGAAATATTATAAATGCCAATTTTGGTTATTTTGGGTGCACACTGTTAACGCCCTGACCACATCAGTTTTAGTGAATATGGATTTTTAAACAATTCGACATTCTGGACCGCCCCCTCAGGAAGCGAAATATTATAAATGCCAATTTTGGTTATTTTGGGTGCACACTGTTAACGCCCTGACCACATCAGTTTTAGTGAATATGGATTTTTAAACAATTCGACATTCTGGACCGCCCCCTCAGGAAGCGAAATATTATAAAATACCAATTTTGATTATTATGGGTGCACACTGTTAACGCCCTGACCACATCAGTTTTAGTGAATATGGATTTTTAAACAATTCGACATTCTGGACCGCCCCCTCAGGAAGCGAAATATTATAAAATGCCAATTTTGGTTATTTTGGGTGCACACTGTTAACGCCCTGACCACATCGGTTTTAGTGAATATGGATTTTTAAACAATTCGACATTCTGGACCGCCCCCTCAGGAAGCGAAATATTATAAAATGCCAATTTTGGTTATTTTGGGTGCACACTGTTAACGCCCTGACCACATCAGTTTTAGTGAATATGGATTTTTAAACAATTCGGCATTCTGGACCGCCCCCTCGGGCAGTGGTGTCATCGTGGTTACTCCAAATTACTCACTGAGTAACCAGCTCTTCAGTTCAAAAAAAAAAAAATTTTTTTTCAGGATGCAAAATATAATAAAATACCAATTTTGATTATTATGGGTGCACACTGTTAACGCCCTGACCACATCAGTTTTAGTGAATATGGATTTTTAAACAATTCGACATTCTGGACCGCCCCCTCAGGAAGCGAAATATTATAAATGCCAATTTTGGTTATTTTGGGTGCACACTGTTAACGCCCTGACCACATCAGTTTTAGTGAATATGGATTTTTAAACAATTCGACATTCTGGACCGCCCCCTCAGGAAGCGAAATATTATAAATGCCAATTTTGGTTATTTTGGGTGCACACTGTTAACGCCCTGACCACATCAGTTTTAGTGAATATGGATTTTTAAACAATTCGACATTCTGGACCGCCCCCTCAGGAAGCGAAATATTATAAAATGCCAATTTTGGTTATTTTGGGTGCACACTGTTAACGCCCTGACCACATCGGTTTTAGTGAATATGGATTTTTAAACAATTCGGCATTCTGGACCGCCCCCTCGGGCAGTGGTGTCATCGTGGTTACTCCAAATTACTCACTGAGTAACCAGCTCTTCAGATCAAAAAAAAAAAATTTTTTTTTTCAGGATGCAAAATATAATAAAATACCAATTTTGATTATTATGGGTGCACACTGTTAACGCCCTGACCACATCAGTTTTAGTGAATATGGATTTTTAAACAATTCGACATTCTGGACCGCCCCCTCAGGAAGCGAAATATTATAAATGCCAATTTTGGTTATTTTGGGTGCACACTGTTAACGCCCTGACCACATCAGTTTTAGTGAATATGGATTTTTAAACAATTCGACATTCTGGACCGCCCCCTCAGGAAGCGAAATATTATAAAATGCCAATTTTGGTTATTTTGGGTGCACACTGTTAACGCCCTGACCACATCAGTTTTAGTGAATATGGATTTTTAAACAATTCGACATTCTGGACCGCCCCCTCAGGAAGCGAAATATTATAAATGCCAATTTTGGTTATTTTGGGTGCACACTGTTAACGCCCTGACCACATCAGTTTTAGTGAATATGGATTTTTAAACAATTCGGCATTCTGGACCGCCCCCTCGGGCAGTGGTGTCATCGTGGTTACTCCAAATTACTCACTGAGTAACCAGCTCTTCAGTTCAAAAAAAAAAAATTTTTTTTTCAGGATGCAAAATATAATAAAATACCAATTTTGATTATTATGGGTGCACACTGTTAACGCCCTGACCACATCAGTTTTAGTGAATATGGATTTTTAAACAATTCGACATTCTGGACCGCCCCCTCAGGAAGCGAAATATTATAAATGCCAATTTTGGTTATTTTGGGTGCACACTGTTAACGCCCTGACTACATCAGTTTTAGTGAATATGGATTTTTAAACAATTCGACATTCTGGACCGCCCCCTCAGGAAGCGAAATATTATAAAATGCCAATTTTGGTTATTTTGGGTGCACACTGTTAACGCCCTGACTACATCAGTTTTAGTGAATATGGATTTTTAAACAATTCGACATTCTGGACCGCCCCCTCAGGAAGCGAAATATTATAAATGCCAATTTTGGTTATTTTGGGTGCACACTGTTAACGCCCTGACCACATCAGTTTTAGTGAATATGGATTTTTAAACAATTCGACATTCTGGACCGCCCCCTCAGGAAGCGAAATATTATAAAATGCCAATTTTGGTTATTTTGGGTGCACACTGTTCACGCCCTGACCACATCAGTTTTAGTGAATATGGATTTTTAAACAATTCGACATTCTGGACCGCCCCCTCAGGAAGCGAAATATTATAAATGCCAATTTTGGTTATTTTGGGTGCACACTGTTAACGCCCTGACCACATCAGTTTTAGTGAATATGGATTTTTAAACAATTCGGCATTCTGGACCGCCCCCTCGGGCAGTGGTGTCATCGTGGTTACTCCAAATTACTCACTGAGTAACCAGCTCTTCAGTTCAAAAAAAAAAAAATTTTTTTTCAGGATGCAAAATATAATAAAATACCAATTTTGATTATTATGGGTGCACACTGTTAACGCCCTGACCACATCAGTTTTAGTGAATATGGATTTTTAAACAATTCGACATTCTGGACCGCCCCCTCAGGAAGCGAAATATTATAAATGCCAATTTTGGTTATTTTGGGTGCACACTGTTAACGCCCTGACCACATCAGTTTTAGTGAATATGGATTTTTAAACAATTCGACATTCTGGACCGCCCCCTCAGGAAGCGAAATATTATAAAATGCCAATTTTGGTTATTTTGGGTGCACACTGTTAACGCCCTGACTACATCAGTTTTAGTGAATATGGATTTTTAAACAATTCGACATTCTGGACCGCCCCCTCAGGAAGCGAAATATTATAAATGCCAATTTTGGTTATTTTGGGTGCACACTGTTAACGCCCTGACCACATCAGTTTTAGTGAATATGGATTTTTAAACAATTCGACATTCTGGACCGCCCCCTCAGGAAGCGAAATATTATAAATGCCAATTTTGGTTATTTTGGGTGCACACTGTTAACGCCCTGACCACATCAGTTTTAGTGAATATGGATTTTTAAACAATTCGACATTCTGGACCGCCCCCTCAGGAAGCGAAATATTATAAATGCCAATTTTGGTTATTTTGGGTGCACACTGTTAACGCCCTGACCACATCAGTTTTAGTGAATATGGATTTTTAAACAATTCGACATTCTGGACCGCCCCCTCAGGAAGCGAAATATTATAAATGCCAATTTTGGTTATTTTGGGTGCACACTGTTAACGCCCTGACTACATCAGTTTTAGTGAATATGGATTTTTAAACAATTCGACATTCTGGACCGCCCCCTCAGGAAGCGAAATATTATAAAATGCCAATTTTGGTTATTTTGGGTGCACACTGTTAACGCCCTGACCACATCAGTTTTAGTGAATATGGATTTTTAAACAATTCGGCATTCTGGACCGCCCCCTCAGGAAGCGAAATATTATAAAATGCCAATTTTGGTTATTTTGGGTGCACACTGTTAACGCCCTGACCACATCAGTTTTAGTGAATATGGATTTTTAAACAATTCGGCATTCTGGACCGCCCCCTCGGGCAGTGGTGTCATCGTGGTTACTCCAAATTACTCACTGAGTAACCAGCTCTTCAGTTCAAAAAAAAAAAATTTTTTTTTCAGGATGCAAAATATAATAAAATACCAATTTTGATTATTATGGGTGCACACTGTTAACGCCCTGACCACATCAGTTTTAGTGAATATGGATTTTTAAACAATTCGACATTCTGGACCGCCCCCTCAGGAAGCGAAATATTATAAAATGCCAATTTTGGTTATTTTGGGTGCACACTGTTAACGCCCTGACCACATCAGTTTTAGTGAATATGGATTTTTAAACAATTCGACATTCTGGACCGCCCCCTCAGGAAGCGAAATATTATAAATGCCAATTTTGGTTATTTTGGGTGCACACTGTTAACGCCCTGACCACATCAGTTTTAGTGAATATGGATTTTTAAACAATTCGACATTCTGGACCGCCCCCTCAGGAAGCGAAATATTATAAATGCCAATTTTGGTTATTTTGGGTGCACACTGTTAACGCCCTGACCACATCAGTTTTAGTGAATATGGATTTTTAAACAATTCGACATTCTGGACCGCCCCCTCAGGAAGCGAAATATTATAAATGCCAATTTTGGTTATTTTGGGTGCACACTGTTAACGCCCTGACCACATCAGTTTTAGTGAATATGGATTTTTAAACAATTCGACATTCTGGACCGCCCCCTCAGGAAGCGAAATATTATAAATGCCAATTTTGGTTATTTTGGGTGCACACTGTTAACGCCCTGACCACATCAGTTTTAGTGAATATGGATTTTTAAACAATTCGACATTCTGGACCGCCCCCTCAGGAAGCGAAATATTATAAATGCCAATTTTGGTTATTTTGGGTGCACACTGTTAACGCCCTGACCACATCAGTTTTAGTGAATATGGATTTTTAAACAATTCGACATTCTGGACCGCCCCCTCAGGAAGCGAAATATTATAAATGCCAATTTTGGTTATTTTGGGTGCACACTGTTAACGCCCTGACCACATCAGTTTTAGTGAATATGGATTTTTAAACAATTCGGCATTCTGGACCGCCCCCTCGGGCAGTGGTGTCATCGTGGTTACTCCAAATTACTCACTGAGTAACCAGCTCTTCAGTTCAAAAAAAAAAAATTTTTTTTTCAGGATGCAAAATATAATAAAATACCAATTTTGATTATTATGGGTGCACACTGTTAACGCCCTGACCACATCAGTTTTAGTGAATATGGATTTTTAAACAATTCGGCATTCTGGACCGCCCCCTCGGGCAGTGGTGTCATCGTGGTTACTCCAAATTACTCACTGAGTAACCAGCTCTTCAGTTCAAAAAAAAAAAATTTTTTTTTCAGGATGCAAAATATAATAAAATACCAATTTTGATTATTATGGGTGCACACTGTTAACGCCCTGACCACATCAGTTTTAGTGAATATGGATTTTTAAACAATTCGACATTCTGGACCGCCCCCTCAGGAAGCGAAATATTATAAATGCCAATTTTGGTTATTTTGGGTGCACACTGTTAACGCCCTGACCACATCAGTTTTAGTGAATATGGATTTTTAAACAATTCGGCATTCTGGACCGCCCCCTCGGGCAGTGGTGTCATCGTGGTTACTCCAAATTACTCACTGAGTAACCAGCTCTTCAGTTCAAAAAAAAAAAATTTTTTTTCAGGATGCAAAATATAATAAAATACCAATTTTGATTATTATGGGTGCACACTGTTAACGCCCTGACCACATCAGTTTTAGTGAATATGGATTTTTAAACAATTCGACATTCTGGACCGCCCCCTCAGGAAGCGAAATATTATAAAATGCCAATTTTGGTTATTTTGGGTGCACACTGTTAACGCCCTGACCACATCAGTTTTAGTGAATATGGATTTTTAAACAATTCGGCATTCTGGACCGCCCCCTCGGGCAGTGGTGTCATCGTGGTTACTCCAAATTACTCACTGAGTAACCAGCTCTTCAGTTCAAAAAAAAAAAATTTTTTTTTTCAGGATGCAAAATATAATAAAATACCAATTTTGATTATTATGGGTGCACACTGTTAACGCCCTGACCACATCAGTTTTAGTGAATATGGATTTTTAAACAATTCGACATTCTGGACCGCCCCCTCAGGAAGCGAAATATTATAAATGCCAATTTTGGTTATTTTGGGTGCACACTGTTAACGCCCTGACCACATCAGTTTTAGTGAATATGGATTTTTAAACAATTCGACATTCTGGACCGCCCCCTCAGGAAGCGAAATATTATAAATGCCAATTTTGGTTATTTTGGGTGCACACTGTTAACGCCCTGACTACATCAGTTTTAGTGAATATGGATTTTTAAACAATTCGACATTCTGGACCGCCCCCTCAGGAAGCGAAATATTATAAATGCCAATTTTGGTTATTTTGGGTGCACACTGTTAACGCCCTGACCACATCAGTTTTAGTGAATATGGATTTTTAAACAATTCGACATTCTGGACCGCCCCCTCAGGAAGCGAAATATTATAAATGCCAATTTTGGTTATTTTGGGTGCACACTGTTAACGCCCTGACCACATCAGTTTTAGTGAATATGGATTTTTAAACAATTCGGCATTCTGGACCGCCCCCTCGGGCAGTGGTGTCATCGTGGTTACTCCAAATTACTCACTGAGTAACCAGCTCTTCAGTTCAAAAAAAAAAAATTTTTTTTTTCAGGATGCAAAATATAATAAAATACCAATTTTGATTATTATGGGTGCACACTGTTAACGCCCTGACCACATCAGTTTTAGTGAATATGGATTTTTAAACAATTCGACATTCTGGACCGCCCCCTCAGGAAGCGAAATATTATAAATGCCAATTTTGGTTATTTTGGGTGCACACTGTTAACGCCCTGACCACATCAGTTTTAGTGAATATGGATTTTTAAACAATTCGACATTCTGGACCGCCCCCTCAGGAAGCGAAATATTATAAATGCCAATTTTGGTTATTTTGGGTGCACACTGTTAACGCCCTGACCACATCAGTTTTAGTGAATATGGATTTTTAAACAATTCGACATTCTGGACCGCCCCCTCAGGAAGCGAAATATTATAAATGCCAATTTTGGTTATTTTGGGTGCACACTGTTAACGCCCTGACCACATCAGTTTTAGTGAATATGGATTTTTAAACAATTCGACATTCTGGACCGCCCCCTCAGGAAGCGAAATATTATAAATGCCAATTTTGGTTATTTTGGGTGCACACTGTTAACGCCCTGACCACATCAGTTTTAGTGAATATGGATTTTTAAACAATTCGACATTCTGGACCGCCCCCTCAGGAAGCGAAATATTATAAAATGCCAATTTTGGTTATTTTGGGTGCACACTGTTAACGCCCTGACTACATCAGTTTTAGTGAATATGGATTTTTAAACAATTCGACATTCTGGACCGCCCCCTCAGGAAGCGAAATATTATAAAATGCCAATTTTGGTTATTTTGGGTGCACACTGTTAACGCCCTGACCACATCAGTTTTAGTGAATATGGATTTTTAAACAATTCGGCATTCTGGACCGCCCCCTCGGGCAGTGGTGTCATCGTGGTTACTCCAAATTACTCACTGAGTAACCAGCTCTTCAGTTCAAAAAAAAAAAAATTTTTTTTCAGGATGCAAAATATAATAAAATACCAATTTTGATTATTATGGGTGCACACTGTTAACGCCCTGACCACATCAGTTTTAGTGAATATGGATTTTTAAACAATTCGACATTCTGGACCGCCCCCTCAGGAAGCGAAATATTATAAATGCCAATTTTGGTTATTTTGGGTGCACACTGTTAACGCCCTGACCACATCAGTTTTAGTGAATATGGATTTTTAAACAATTCGGCATTCTGGACCGCCCCCTCGGGCAGTGGTGTCATCGTGGTTACTCCAAATTACTCACTGAGTAACCAGCTCTTCAGTTCAAAAAAAAAAAATTTTTTTTTTCAGGATGCAAAATATAATAAAATACCAATTTTGATTATTATGGGTGCACACTGTTAACGCCCTGACCACATCAGTTTTAGTGAATATGGATTTTTAAACAATTCGACATTCTGGACCGCCCCCTCAGGAAGCGAAATATTATAAATGCCAATTTTGGTTATTTTGGGTGCACACTGTTAACGCCCTGACCACATCAGTTTTAGTGAATATGGATTTTTAAACAATTCGACATTCTGGACCGCCCCCTCAGGAAGCGAAATATTATAAAATGCCAATTTTGGTTATTTTGGGTGCACACTGTTAACGCCCTGACCACATCAGTTTTAGTGAATATGGATTTTTAAACAATTCGACATTCTGGACCGCCCCCTCAGGAAGCGAAATATTATAAAATGCCAATTTTGGTTATTTTGGGTGCACACTGTTAACGCCCTGACCACATCAGTTTTAGTGAATATGGATTTTTAAACAATTCGGCATTCTGGACCGCCCCCTCGGGCAGTGGTGTCATCGTGGTTACTCCAAATTACTCACTGAGTAACCAGCTCTTCAGTTCAAAAAAAAAAAAATTTTTTTTCAGGATGCAAAATATAATAAAATACCAATTTTGATTATTATGGGTGCACACTGTTAACGCCCTGACCACATCAGTTTTAGTGAATATGGATTTTTAAACAATTCGACATTCTGGACCGCCCCCTCAGGAAGCGAAATATTATAAATGCCAATTTTGGTTATTTTGGGTGCACACTGTTAACGCCCTGACCACATCAGTTTTAGTGAATATGGATTTTTAAACAATTCGACATTCTGGACCGCCCCCTCAGGAAGCGAAATATTATAAAATGCCAATTTTGGTTATTTTGGGTGCACACTGTTAACGCCCTGACCACATCAGTTTTAGTGAATATGGATTTTTAAACAATTCGACATTCTGGACCGCCCCCTCAGGAAGCGAAATATTATAAAATGCCAATTTTGGTTATTTTGGGTGCACACTGTTAACGCCCTGACTACATCAGTTTTAGTGAATATGGATTTTTAAACAATTCGACATTCTGGACCGCCCCCTCAGGAAGCGAAATATTATAAATGCCAATTTTGGTTATTTTGGGTGCACACTGTTAACGCCCTGACTACATCAGTTTTAGTGAATATGGATTTTTAAACAATTCGACATTCTGGACCGCCCCCTCAGGAAGCGAAATATTATAAAATGCCAATTTTGGTTATTTTGGGTGCACACTGTTAACGCCCTGACTACATCAGTTTTAGTGAATATGGATTTTTAAACAATTCGACATTCTGGACCGCCCCCTCAGGAAGCGAAATATTATAAAATGCCAATTTTGGTTATTTTGGGTGCACACTGTTAACGCCCTGACTACATCAGTTTTAGTGAATATGGATTTTTAAACAATTCGACATTCTGGACCGCCCCCTCAGGAAGCGAAATATTATAAATGCCAATTTTGGTTATTTTGGGTGCACACTGTTAACGCCCTGACTACATCAGTTTTAGTGAATATGGATTTTTAAACAATTCGACATTCTGGACCGCCCCCTCAGGAAGCGAAATATTATAAAATGCCAATTTTGGTTATTTTGGGTGCACACTGTTAACGCCCTGACCACATCAGTTTTAGTGAATATGGATTTTTAAACAATTCGGCATTCTGGACCGCCCCCTCGGGCAGTGGTGTCATCGTGGTTACTCCAAATTACTCACTGAGTAACCAGCTCTTCAGTTCAAAAAAAAAAAATTTTTTTTTTCAGGATGCAAAATATAATAAAATACCAATTTTGATTATTATGGGTGCACACTGTTAACGCCCTGACCACATCAGTTTTAGTGAATATGGATTTTTAAACAATTCGACATTCTGGACCGCCCCCTCAGGAAGCGAAATATTATAAATGCCAATTTTGGTTATTTTGGGTGCACACTGTTAACGCCCTGACTACATCAGTTTTAGTGAATATGGATTTTTAAACAATTCGACATTCTGGACCGCCCCCTCAGGAAGCGAAATATTATAAAATGCCAATTTTGGTTATTTTGGGTGCACACTGTTAACGCCCTGACTACATCAGTTTTAGTGAATATGGATTTTTAAACAATTCGACATTCTGGACCGCCCCCTCAGGAAGCGAAATATTATAAATGCCAATTTTGGTTATTTTGGGTGCACACTGTTAACGCCCTGACTACATCAGTTTTAGTGAATATGGATTTTTAAACAATTCGACATTCTGGACCGCCCCCTCAGGAAGCGAAATATTATAAAATGCCAATTTTGGTTATTTTGGGTGCACACTGTTAACGCCCTGACCACATCAGTTTTAGTGAATATGGATTTTTAAACAATTCGGCATTCTGGACCGCCCCCTCGGGCAGTGGTGTCATCGTGGTTACTCCAAATTACTCACTGAGTAACCAGCTCTTCAGTTCAAAAAAAAAAAATTTTTTTTTTCAGGATGCAAAATATAATAAAATACCAATTTTGATTATTATGGGTGCACACTGTTAACGCCCTGACCACATCAGTTTTAGTGAATATGGATTTTTAAACAATTCGACATTCTGGACCGCCCCCTCAGGAAGCGAAATATTATAAATGCCAATTTTGGTTATTTTGGGTGCACACTGTTAACGCCCTGACCACATCAGTTTTAGTGAATATGGATTTTTAAACAATTCGACATTCTGGACCGCCCCCTCAGGAAGCGAAATATTATAAATGCCAATTTTGGTTATTTTGGGTGCACACTGTTAACGCCCTGACCACATCAGTTTTAGTGAATATGGATTTTTAAACAATTCGACATTCTGGACCGCCCCCTCAGGAAGCGAAATATTATAAATGCCAATTTTGGTTATTTTGGGTGCACACTGTTAACGCCCTGACTACATCAGTTTTAGTGAATATGGATTTTTAAACAATTCGACATTCTGGACCGCCCCCTCAGGAAGCGAAATATTATAAATGCCAATTTTGGTTATTTTGGGTGCACACTGTTAACGCCCTGACCACATCAGTTTTAGTGAATATGGATTTTTAAACAATTCGACATTCTGGACCGCCCCCTCAGGAAGCGAAATATTATAAATGCCAATTTTGGTTATTTTGGGTGCACACTGTTAACGCCCTGACCACATCAGTTTTAGTGAATATGGATTTTTAAACAATTCGACATTCTGGACCGCCCCCTCAGGAAGCGAAATATTATAAAATGCCAATTTTGGTTATTTTGGGTGCACACTGTTAACGCCCTGACTACATCAGTTTTAGTGAATATGGATTTTTAAACAATTCGACATTCTGGACCGCCCCCTCAGGAAGCGAAATATTATAAAATGCCAATTTTGGTTATTTTGGGTGCACACTGTTAACGCCCTGACCACATCAGTTTTAGTGAATATGGATTTTTAAACAATTCGGCATTCTGGACCGCCCCCTCGGGCAGTGGTGTCATCGTGGTTACTCCAAATTACTCACTGAGTAACCAGCTCTTCAGTTCAAAAAAAAAAAAATTTTTTTTCAGGATGCAAAATATAATAAAATACCAATTTTGATTATTATGGGTGCACACTGTTAACGCCCTGACCACATCAGTTTTAGTGAATATGGATTTTTAAACAATTCGACATTCTGGACCGCCCCCTCAGGAAGCGAAATATTATAAATGCCAATTTTGGTTATTTTGGGTGCACACTGTTAACGCCCTGACCACATCAGTTTTAGTGAATATGGATTTTTAAACAATTCGGCATTCTGGACCGCCCCCTCGGGCAGTGGTGTCATCGTGGTTACTCCAAATTACTCACTGAGTAACCAGCTCTTCAGTTCAAAAAAAAAAAATTTTTTTTTTCAGGATGCAAAATATAATAAAATACCAATTTTGATTATTATGGGTGCACACTGTTAACGCCCTGACCACATCAGTTTTAGTGAATATGGATTTTTAAACAATTCGACATTCTGGACCGCCCCCTCAGGAAGCGAAATATTATAAATGCCAATTTTGGTTATTTTGGGTGCACACTGTTAACGCCCTGACCACATCAGTTTTAGTGAATATGGATTTTTAAACAATTCGACATTCTGGACCGCCCCCTCAGGAAGCGAAATATTATAAAATGCCAATTTTGGTTATTTTGGGTGCACACTGTTAACGCCCTGACCACATCAGTTTTAGTGAATATGGATTTTTAAACAATTCGACATTCTGGACCGCCCCCTCAGGAAGCGAAATATTATAAAATGCCAATTTTGGTTATTTTGGGTGCACACTGTTAACGCCCTGACCACATCAGTTTTAGTGAATATGGATTTTTAAACAATTCGGCATTCTGGACCGCCCCCTCGGGCAGTGGTGTCATCGTGGTTACTCCAAATTACTCACTGAGTAACCAGCTCTTCAGTTCAAAAAAAAAAAAATTTTTTTTCAGGATGCAAAATATAATAAAATACCAATTTTGATTATTATGGGTGCACACTGTTAACGCCCTGACCACATCAGTTTTAGTGAATATGGATTTTTAAACAATTCGACATTCTGGACCGCCCCCTCAGGAAGCGAAATATTATAAATGCCAATTTTGGTTATTTTGGGTGCACACTGTTAACGCCCTGACCACATCAGTTTTAGTGAATATGGATTTTTAAACAATTCGACATTCTGGACCGCCCCCTCAGGAAGCGAAATATTATAAAATGCCAATTTTGGTTATTTTGGGTGCACACTGTTAACGCCCTGACCACATCAGTTTTAGTGAATATGGATTTTTAAACAATTCGACATTCTGGACCGCCCCCTCAGGAAGCGAAATATTATAAAATGCCAATTTTGGTTATTTTGGGTGCACACTGTTAACGCCCTGACCACATCAGTTTTAGTGAATATGGATTTTTAAACAATTCGACATTCTGGACCGCCCCCTCAGGAAGCGAAATATTATAAAATGCCAATTTTGGTTATTTTGGGTGCACACTGTTAACGCCCTGACTACATCAGTTTTAGTGAATATGGATTTTTAAACAATTCGACATTCTGGACCGCCCCCTCAGGAAGCGAAATATTATAAATGCCAATTTTGGTTATTTTGGGTGCACACTGTTAACGCCCTGACTACATCAGTTTTAGTGAATATGGATTTTTAAACAATTCGACATTCTGGACCGCCCCCTCAGGAAGCGAAATATTATAAAATGCCAATTTTGGTTATTTTGGGTGCACACTGTTAACGCCCTGACCACATCAGTTTTAGTGAATATGGATTTTTAAACAATTCGACATTCTGGACCGCCCCCTCAGGAAGCGAAATATTATAAATGCCAATTTTGGTTATTTTGGGTGCACACTGTTAACGCCCTGACCACATCAGTTTTAGTGAATATGGATTTTTAAACAATTCGACATTCTGGACCGCCCCCTCAGGAAGCGAAATATTATAAAATGCCAATTTTGGTTATTTTGGGTGCACACTGTTAACGCCCTGACTACATCAGTTTTAGTGAATATGGATTTTTAAACAATTCGACATTCTGGACCGCCCCCTCAGGAAGCGAAATATTATAAATGCCAATTTTGGTTATTTTGGGTGCACACTGTTAACGCCCTGACTACATCAGTTTTAGTGAATATGGATTTTTAAACAATTCGACATTCTGGACCGCCCCCTCAGGAAGCGAAATATTATAAAATGCCAATTTTGGTTATTTTGGGTGCACACTGTTAACGCCCTGACCACATCAGTTTTAGTGAATATGGATTTTTAAACAATTCGACATTCTGGACCGCCCCCTCAGGAAGCGAAATATTATAAAATGCCAATTTTGGTTATTTTGGGTGCACACTGTTAACGCCCTGACCACATCGGTTTTAGTGAATATGGATTTTTAAACAATTCGACATTCTGGACCGCCCCCTCAGGGCATTAACGCTAAGGAGTTTTATTTTAAAGCCAAAAACGCTTTATTTCAAAATTCCCAATGAAATGGGTAATGTTATTATTACCACCAGCTGGGTGCACATCTTCAAAAATTTTCAGATCACTTCACTTCACTGAACTGAACTGAAACATTAGTATATTATATATGGTAAATTCACACCCTGTGTACTCCTCATGCATGTCCATGTTACGTTTGCGATACTGTCGTTGGATTGAAAATGATTAACTTTTTCTTATAACTATTATACGGTTGATTTCTTGTGCATACATTTGGGCGTTTAAAATTTGTTTTCCTTGGCAATAATTTCCAATCAGAAAAATGTGTGTACATTTGCATTGTTCCAATTTATACATGTCCTTGACAAATAAAAAACCAGTTGGAAACTTTAGCACACAGTTTTTGTTCCCTGATTCTTTATTTTTATGTATTCACTAGCTGACCCGGCAAACCTTGTATTGCCCATTTCAATTGTGGCTCTTGCACTACGACACTTGGTTTAATCGAGATGGTTTTAATTTCTCTCTTCTTATAAAGCTTATAAGAATTTCACAGTTTTTCTAATGTTTTTTGTTTATTTTCATAACACAGTCACCCCGCGAACAAATTGATCATTAGTTTTGATAATTTTTTCTTTCGTTTATTAGTTATATGTCTACTCATATACATTGGAAGGCCGGCTAAAGAGGCACGTTATTGTGGATTTACCGGCTACTTGTATTCTACCGGTTACTTAAGTAACCGTTACAAAGTAGCCGTTTTCATATAAAAATCAACTTGATTGTCAAAAAATGAATGTCGCTGAGTAGCTAGTGGCAACGAGGAATAGCGTGTACAATAAAAAAATTTTAAAATTATTTTTAAGTTACTCTTTTTATAAAACGGCTACTTTGGAGGCCATACTGAAGCGACCGGTAGAATACAAGTAGCCGGTAAATCCACAATATCTTCCATTTGGGGCATTTGTTCCCATGTGTTTCATGATTCCATATACTTGACTAAGAAAGGAAGGTCCACTATTTCGTAACAGTGTAATTCGAATGCACAGCCTATTTTTAAAAGATGGAAAAATCTCATTTGAACTATGCAGTTTGGTTGCTAGTAAAACCTTTATCAGTGTAATTACGGAAAAAATCTACCATAGAGTTAACAGTTCAACTGCCATAAGCTACACAACAATGCCACTCGAAAGAAAAACCTTTGATTAACCCGTTTTGGTCATAGTTAGAAATTTAATTTCAGAAAATCGCCGTGACTTCATTTTTCAACCGATATTTACAAAATTTGGAATGAAGACCGCGCTACATCCCTAGTTGCATGGAAAAATATCAAAATGGTTTTTTGGTTCTTGGGGTTTGAGTTATTGAAGGGGGGTCAAATAGGGTCAAAAATGGGCCAACTTCCTTTTAATCACTGATTATTTGTGAGAAACACATGGAAAAAGATTGCAAATGTGTTCAATTATCGTTTTATTATTGCAAATGCATTGTTTGAGTAAATTGGGATTACCTGGTTCTGGTTTCGGATGTTCTGGGTCACGTTTGGAGTGCCTTCAGGAGACACATTTCGCAAGTTCCTGACACCTGACATTTTGCATAACATAATTTTAAAAAACACATTTGTCATGTCCCATTCTACATAGTGTCGAAAATCAAGTATTTGGGAGGAATATTCAGAAATTTTTGGACATATTGACCACCATCCCGGATGTTTCGGGAACCTGGGGCTACCCGGAAATAGTGGCCTTTTCCCGAACAATTACGAAACCTGGCTTGCGACACATCCAACATCATGATTTTGCAAATCAAGAGTGTTGGAGGTGAATTCGGAGGTTTTTGGACAATGTGACCATCAGAGGGAACACCGTCAAGCTCGGTATGGAGGGTTTCCGCGATAGTCAATCGGAGACAGCTGCCGGAATTCCAGGGGTTTTGTACCTTTCGTCGCCTGCAATCACTTATTATAACCATAATAAATATGAATATGGTATGGAATTCGGAAATTCCCATAAAAAGTCCAAGAACAATTATTTTTTCTTCGACATTATTTTATATAAATTTGATCGGAAAACTTATTTGTGAATTCTTTTAGAAGTTTATTCAAAATTCTCGAAATCATTTTTGGTTTTTATTTTATGTTATTTCAACTTAAAGCTAATTCTACGCTTAAATATTTTTTTGGGAAATTTATTTGGCAATTTTTATAGAAATTCCAGCGGTAGTATTTGGAGGAATTATTCGTAGTTCCTTTATAAGTTTCTTCGGGAAATAATATAATTATTTCAACAGCAATTTCTGAAATTCCTGCGGCAATATTTAACAAATATTGTCGTAAATCGTTTTAAAGTTATTTTGTCAAATTCATCAATAATTCTTTTGGCAATTTATTTGGGAATTCATTAAGCAATTCTTCCGCGAATTTATTCAATATTTTCAGAATTTTCCAGACATTATTTTCAACTTTCCTGCGACAACGTTTTCAGCAATAATTATAAAATCCTTTCAGAAGTACCTACTTTTGAAAATTTCTTTAAAAACTCTTCCGAAAAATAATTTGAAATTTATTTTAGGCAATTTTTAGAAATTCCTTCATAATTTTTTTTGAGGGATTTCTCCAGCAATTACTTTGCAAATTCATCTTACATTATGTTGAGGGATTCTTTCGGCATAATTCGGGAAAATATTCGTATATTATTTTGAACGTTTCTTCGGCAACTAATGAGAAAAAATTCGGAATTTATGAGAAAAAAAAATCGTTGATTCTTGTGAAGATTCGCATTCTTTTCTGCAAGGATTCCTCCAGGAATTCCTCCAGAGATTCCTCCAGGAATTCCTCAATAAAAAACTTCAGGGATTCTTCCAAGAAATCATCCAAGCATTCCTTCAGGAATTCCTCCAGCGATTCCTCGAGGGATTCCTCCAGGAATTCTTCCGAAGATCCCTCCAAAAATTCTCCAGAGATTCCTCTAGGAATTTCTCCAGGGATTCCTCCAGGAATTTTTCCACAGATTCCTCCAAGAATACCCCCAAGGATTGCTCCTGGGAAACTGCCAGAAAATCGTCCAAGCATTCCTCCAGCGATTCCTCAAGAGATTCCTCCAGGAATTTCTCCGGCGATTCCTCCAGAAATTTCTACACGAATTCCTCCAAAAATACTTCCAAGTATTCCTCCAGAGATACCTTTAGGAATTCGTCCAGGGATTCCTCCAGGAATTTCCGCAGGGATTCCTCAAGAAACTTCTTCAGGAATTTATCCAGGGATTCTTTAAGGAATTAAAATTCCTCCAGGGCTACCTCCAGGGATTCCTCCAGGGAATCATCCAGAAATTCCTCAAGGGATTCCTCCAGGAATTTCTCTAGGGATTCCTCCAGGAATTCCACCAGGCATTCCTCCTGGCATTCCCCCAGGAGTTCTTCCAGGTTTTCAGGAATTTCTCAAGGAATTGTCCCAGTAATTCCTCCAAGGATTCCTCAAGGAACTCCACCAGCGATTCCACCAGGAATACCTCCAGGGTTCCTCCAGGAATGTCTTCAGGAATTTCTCTAGAGTTCCTTCAAGAATTTCTCCAAGGATTCTTCCAGGAATTTCTCCAGACATTCCTCCAGGAATGCCTCAAGGGGTTCCTGGAGGAATTCCTCCAGGCTATCCTCCAGAAATACCTTCAGGGATTCCTCCTGGGATTCTTCCAGGAATTCCCCCAGGCATTCCTCCAGGATTTCCTACAGAGATTCCGGAAGAAATTTCTCCAAATATTCCTCCAGGAGTTTCGTCAGGGATTTCTCCAAGAATTTCTCAATGGTTCCCCCAGCAATTTCTCCAGGGATTCCTCAAAAAATTCATGCAAGGATTCCTCCAGAAACTCCTTCAGGGATTCCTCAAGGAATTCCCCCAGGGCTTTCTCTAGGGATTCCTCCAAGGATTCATCCAGGAATTCCTCCAAAAATAACCTCCAGGGATTTCTCCTGGGCTTCCTCCAGGGATTCCCCCAGGGATTCCTCCAGAAATTCTTCAAAAAATACCTCCAGGGATTCCTCCTGGGCTTCCTCCAGGGATTCCTGCAAGGATTCCTCTAAAAAATACCTGCAGGGATTCCTCCAGGAATTCCTCAGGAAATTCCCAAATGGAGGAGAACGTGCCTCTGGAGCCGACCTACTGATACCTGAAGGATTCCTCCAGGAATACCTCCAAGAATTCCACCAGGAATTTCTCCAGGGATTCCTCCAGGAGTTTCTCCAGGGATTCCTTAAGGAATTCCTCCAGGGCGCCTCCAGAAATTTCGCCAAGGGCTCCTCCAGGGGATCTTCCAGAAATACCTCCAGGAATTGCTCCAGGGATTCCTCCAAGTATACCTTAAGAAATTACACCAGGAATTTCCCCAGGGATTCTTCCAGGAATTTCTCCAGGGAATCTTTAAATAATTTTTCCAGGATTCCTCCAGGAATTTCGTCATGGATTCCTCCAGGATTTCCTCCAGGGATTTCTCTAGGGAATCTTCCAGAAATTCCTCCATTAATTCCTACAGGGATTCCTCAAGGAATTTCTCCAGGGATTGCTCCAGGAATTCCTCCAAGGACTCCTTAAGGAATTCATCCAGGAATTCCCCCAAAGTTTCCTTAAGCAATTCCTCCAGGGATTCCTCCAGGAATACATCCATCGATTCCTCCAGGATTTTCTCCAGGGATTCCTTAACGAATTTCTCTAGGGGTTTTTTTTTTTTCAAGTATTCCTCCAAGGATTTTTTTTCATGAATTTCTCCAGGGATACCTCCAGGAATTCCTCCAGGGCTTCCTCCAGGGTTTCCTCCAAGAAATCCTGCACGAATTCTTTCAAAAAAACCGGAGATCGACCAGCCAAGGGCTGAAAATTTCCTTAATAAAGCTCCTCCTCTTCTTGGCGTAAAGTCCCAACTGGGACAAAGCCTGCTACTCAGCTTAGTGTTCTATGAGAACTTCCACAGTTATTAACTGAGAGCTTCCTCTGCCAATGACCATTGTGCATGTGTATATCGTGTGGCAGGCACGAAGATACTCTATGCCCAAGGAAATTTCCATTACGAAAAAATCCTGGACTGACCGGGAATCGAACCCGTCACCCTCAGCTTGGTCATACTGAATACCCACGCCTTTATAGCTGTGGCTATAGGGGCCCTGTCCTTAATAAAGCTAATTATCATAATTCTTTCAAAAATACCTCCAGGGATTCCTTCAAGCATTCCTACAGGAATTTCTCTAAAAATACCTACAGGAAATCCTCAAGGAAGTCCTCAGAAAATCCTCCAGGAATACTTACTGGATTTCCCCTAGCGATTGCTCCAGGAGTTCCTCCAAGGTTTCTTCAAGGAATTCGTCCAGGGATTCCTCCAGGAATACATCCAGCGATTCGTCGAGGAATTTCTCCAGGGATTTCTTAAGGAATTTCTCCAGGGTTCCTCCAAGAATTTTTCCAAGTATTCCTCCAGGAATTCCTCCAGGGATTTCTCCAGGGATACCTTCAGTAATTCATCTAGGGCTTCCTCTAGGGCTTCCTCCAGGGATTCCTCCAAAGATTCCTCCAGAATTTCCTCCAGAAATACCTCTAGGTATTCCTCCAGGAATTTCTCAGGAAATCCTCCAGGAATTCCTACAGGAACTCCTCCAGGGATTCCCCCAGGAATTCCTATAGGCGTTATTCCAGGAATACCTCCAGGGATTCCTCCTGGGATTCGTCCAGGAATTCCTTCAGGGATTTCTCTTGAATTTTTTTTAGTTAATCCTCAAGAAATTCTTCCAAAAATTCCTCCAGGAATTTCTTCTGGGAACTCTCCACAACTAGTTGATGAACTTACAGTGAAAATTTGAGAATATTTAATGCCCTTTTCAAAAATTTACAGCGAATTGAACATTTTTTGACAAGTGAAAATTTTACCTGTCCCAGTTATTTTGAGTATCCCCTGTACATTTTTACTGTATTGTTGTTGAAATGCTAGATTAGCAAAGAAAATAATTCGAAAACATCCAATATTCGTATGCACAATATCAATCGCATCACTCACGAATCGCATTCGCTTGCGATGCGAATGTTGACGAATGAGTAATTTCCAAGTGTGGCTTTCCACCGTTCGCCGGAGTTTGCTGTCGTCGCTGACAAGCATACACACGAACTAAAGCGACAACCGTTCGCTGCTGACTGTCTTCGAATGTGGAAGAAGATAAAAAGTGGAAATCAGGAACCCGGCTCAGGACATCTGCTTGTTTATCACCCTCAACCTTAATCATTGTCTTTACGGTGGCTCAACGCGATAGTCGAAACGAAACGAATTTCTTTCCGTGCCAGCAATTGGGGACTACGAAGGTGATGATTTTGTTTGCGGTTTTCTGTGAGAAAGTGAAGGAAAGAAGATTTTTTGCTTTTTTTTCACTCATACTCCCATAAGAAACCCCGTAGGAAGAAAGAGTGTTTCCCGGCTCATCAACCTTCGTAGTCCCCAATAGGCTCGACCAACCGAACCGACTAAACGAGACGACGAACAGTCGTACCTCACCGACGCCGAGGACAACAGCACGGGTTGACGAACCACGACGCGAGTCGTGTGCAATGATAAAGAAGCAGCGTAGGTACTCACTCAATGACGGCAGCAGCAGTCGATCCCTGTTGTGGCTGGCTGGCAGAGAATCCTCGGGAACAGCGTGGAAAATGAAACGCGAGCAAACGAACGGCAGTTCGCTCTTTGCTCTGCTCTCGCCGACGCACATAGCAGCAGCGCAGGTAGCATACACGCAAATAATCCTCGGTCTGCGTGGGGAATACACAGCAACAACTGAACGGCGCACTATTCTCTTCTCACTTGGATGGCCTGTACCACTCAGCCGCAGTGGTCGGGGTAGCCACCACTAAAGACACTCACAAGTGCCGTATCTTCTCTGCTTTCTTTCCCCACAATACACTGGCACTGTACTTCGTGATCCAAGTTGGATCTCCTTCACTCACACACTCTGAAACCTGGCTGAATCTCGTGGAAATTTCTCGGCACAAGATGGCCGCCCTTGAACTTCTCTTTTCTTTCGGTGGCGCTTCGAGAAATTTCACTGCGCAATTTCGGATATCGACCGAATTTCGTCGAATTTTAGCCACTTTCGCACTTTTTTCACCGTTTCTCGCACAATTTTATGTGGAGGATTCAATTTCACTACACCTTGTCGGTGTCAGCCAATCCTTGGCGTAATTTCACAGCAGTGTGTGGATTTTTATCGCGAACCACTGAATGGTCCATGCTCAGCAAGTGATATATTCGCGAATGTAACATTTCATGAACCAACATGCTCGGGAACGCTCCCCGAAATGCTGTTCATTCTCTTGCCCGGTTCGAAACGAGAGCGCAATCAAGAGAGAAGATGCTCGATGACGCTAATGAAAGCGATGCATTCGGTAAGAATATTTTATTGCCATAATTCTTTTTTTATTGTGACTACACAACCTGCAACGTCATGAATACAGTTAAATTAAATAGTATTTCACGTTTTTAAAGCGAAAACGCATTAAACACTTATGAAAATAACGATTATTCACAGTTGCCCCAAGCCAACGATGAGCGATCATCGGTAAGTGTTACACTTAGCGATACCCGCTCATCGCCGCAGCTTGTTTATATCGGAGTATCCTCTTTGTGTTCCTTCGTGAAACATGCGACTCGACGAGAGAACATACACCGCTTGGTAATTGAAACAGAACCAACAGAAGGGAAGAAAAACTGCCGAGTGGTTCACTGATCACTTTTTCGTCCAAACACTGAATTTCACAGTAACACGAGTCGGACGGATTTGCACTTTTGCATACCGGGAAAACGACCGAACCGAAAATCCGAGCCGAAGGACCATGTAAAATCCAGATTTTTTTCCGGTCCCGGTCACAGCTCACAACCGACCAAATCTCGGGAACCGGCCTTCGAGGGTTTCGCAGCGGACTTCGAATATGGCGGACTTCCAACTCGCGGGGAATTATTCGGACGGGGAGAAATAACGAAAGAACGCGCCCGAACAGCTTTACTGTTTGCAATTAGCCTCTGCATGCTGTGAGATTTTGACTTTTACTGCGAGCACTGTGTTCAAAATTCCTGTATGAGTGAGCAGGATAGCACCTAAACAGAGCTCGCAGTATAAGTCAAAAGCCAAAGGAATTTTGACAGCATATGCTGTGTGTACACAGTAGGGTGCCAATGAAAATCGAATTTTCGAATTTCAAAAACGGGTAGTGCTCAAAAGTTTCGTCTCCTCAAAAAAAGTCCCCATGCAAAATTTCAGCTCAATCGGACTTCGCTAAGGGGTGGCCCAAAGCGGTCAAAGTTTGGCTGTTTTGAAACACGAAAAATATCCCAAGGTAGGGATACATGAAAATTTCGAAATCGAAATTTTTTTTTTTGATGCCAAATGCCTTAAAAGTGCATGAAACGTCGAGATCTGGTGTTATCTCAAAAAAATTTTTTTTTGAAAAAAATTGACTTTTTGGACTTAGAAAATTTTTGAGTTGGGGGAGTGAAATGAATTTGAAATGAAGGATTTGAATTTAGTTGCTGAAATATGCATAGCAATAGTACTGGAACATGTCTTATATCATCGTTGGCAACTACTAGCATATTATATATCATCGTTAGGGTGGTTCACTTATTTTGCATTAGGGTGGTCCTTTTTGTAGAAAAATTTAAAAAAAAGATAATAGTATTAAAAAATCTCATATAACTGTAAGTCATTTTCAATGTTGAATATATATAATATTTCATTAGGGTGGCTCATTTATTTTTATTTAGGGTGGTTCATTGAGATGGAAATTAAGAACAAAAAAATATTTCCAGAAAACTTACCAGTCATATTTTTGTATAGTTTAAAACCATGATCCTTTATTGGCATGTAACACTTTGTTAAGATATTCCTAGACCAACATGTGGAAAGGGCGTAACAACCATTTTCGAATTTCTGCTTCTCCTGTCCCTCCCGGGCATATCCCCAATTATTCATGAAATCTTTTATTTTCTTTTTAAAATTTTGAGTCTTTTTTTTTTGTGCTTCACTTATTTTGCATAAGGGTGGTCCTTTTTGTAGAAGAATAAATAAAAAAAAAACATAATAGTATTTGTATTGTATTTTCCGTCAGGGTTGTTTTTTTTGGAAATTAAGATCAAAAAATACTTCGAGAAAATTCAACCAGGTAATCTTTTTCGTATAGCTTCAAGCCATGATTTCCTACAAATCTTTCGGTGACTTATCAATAATGAGATATTCTCTAATTATTATCTCTCCTCTCGTTCTATTTCATTAATCACGGCATCAATGTAGTGATTAAAACCGATTTCTATCTACAGAATTAAATATTGTGGTACGGACTACCAAAGGGATTTATTTACTAGAGAGATTCATCTCATTGTAAGATTTTGAAAAGTTTTGTGAGACTAAATTCAAAAACTCGAGTAAACTTTTATTCAGCTGTTTCTATGAGGAAGAAGAGTTAAGTTTGAAGAGTAGAACTGTTTCTTGAACCCCTAAGATGGGGAAGTTTTTCATTAATGCGGTATTAGCAGATATAATTTACTTTTGCAATGGTCAAGGCCAAGCATGTCCGTAGCAGATGAAATTAATGCTCTTTTGATTTACACCACCAAAATTATCGTATTCATGCAATCTTCCTACACTGAGCGAAAAATTCACTTCAATTCCACTGGAAATCATAAGTAGATTTTTTTCATCTAACTAAACATTTGAAACTTACATGATTGGTTAGTGAAAATATTCCACTGGAAAAATCCAATAGCATTTAAGTGAAATTTTTCACTACAAAATTTAATAAAATTTAAGTAAATTTTCAGTATATTTGGAACAACTTTTGGCCATTTTTGTTTTTGTTTTGTCTATTTCGAGATTATTAAAAAAATTGGGTTGTCTCCGTTTTATCGGAGACCCCCAAACGGTTCCCTAGTAAGGATGGAAACATAAAAATCACAGAACATATTGCCATCATCACACTCATGCTTGGTTCGTTAGTGATGGCTGACAATAATTCGCTTCATTTTTCATACATTCGACTTCAGTAAAACCCACTAGAAAATCATATACATTTTACAATACAATACAGTACCAAAATTTCAATAGCTTTTCTTTGGAGTTTCACTAAGTTTTCAAGCGAATTTTACTTAATTCATTTGAACTCACTGAAAACATCATTTTTGAACGGTTACTTGAGTTTTTCCAGTGAAACTAAAATGTATTTTCCTCTCAGTGTATCTTAACTGATAGAAGGATGTTGAAACAATTTAAATGTCTTTTCGTACCACACTGAGCCAAAAGCCCAAAATCGCATATTTTGCCCTATAAATCGGGGTATAGCTCAAAATTGTGACGTGCTGAAGCAAATCTGAGCCCGGATTCGGATTCAGCGACCCAAAAACTGTCAGAGACACATAAGTTTGCTTTTGAGACAGACCAAAATTTAATTTTTGTTTCGCCGTCTTAGGGAAGATTCAAAAATTACGTCCATCGTTTTTCGGGATTTCTAGACCCCCCCCCTCCCCCCTCTGTCACGCAATTTCCCTATACCCTATACACGTACTGTCACACTTTTCTAGACCCCCCCCCCTCCCCCAAATGTTGGACGTAATTTTTGAACGTTTCCTTATGTGCTCTCTCTTGTCCGGAATCCTTGTTGGAAACTGATATTACGCAGAGGAATAGCAAAAAAGAAAAGGAAAATAAAAGTTCAAAAACTCAGATGTAATTTAATGTAATGTACCAAAAACCTATCAGCATGAATTTAGTAAATATCACAAAAACGTTCCCACTCTTCCGTTACGTCCCTTTTACTACGACCAGGCTTGTTCGCACTGAGCGTATGAAAATTATGCTCTATTGATTTACACCACCGAAATCATCGTATTTATGAAATCTTCCTATCTTAACTGATAAAAGGATATTGAAATAATTTAAATGTGTTTTCGAACTGTCAAAAAACCGCACCGCAGTACCACACAGAGCACACGGAGAGAATTTCACTCGGGTGAATTTAGACGCTCCGTGCGGAACTGCGTTGAGGTTTTTTGACAGTTCGAAAAGACATTTAAATTATTTCAACATCCTTCTATCAGTTAACCCGTATCGGCCTGAGTCAGCGCATATGAACTAAAAATGTCGTCGTTCAGCGAATACACAACGGATTTGAATAATTTTCTGACAGTGCACTCGTACATATGTCTAGTTTGTAAAAGTGGACAGAGAACGTCGGAACGGTCCCTATGGCCGGAGTTATTCCGGTGGGTCACTGGGTCAGATTCGTATAAAAAGGGCTGTTTTTCGGTACACAGAGTTTTTTTCCATTATGATTCGCTATTAAACTCACTCTATTTTCACTAAAACTTATACCTCTGCAACCAAATATTGTTTCCACACAGTTTTTGACCGTTTAGGAACTACCGGATGTGGCCACCGGATATAATCTCTGGAGGAACCTGGCACATACTGTATACTGGGGTACACAACCATAACCCATTTTTTGCAGCTCTATGTATTGAAGCGGTATAGTGTCTTAGAAGATTTTGTTCTGTATACTGAACTCTTTATTTGGGGATTTTCACTTTTGTGATTAATCCACCTAAAAGTGCGACAGAAATTCACTTTTTTCAAAAATGAAGATAGAGTGTTGGTGTCTTCTGCAAAGTTGTAGAAAAATGTATTGTTGAAAAGTTTGCCGAACAAACTATTACCTTATTTGCTTAATTATAAGAGATATGTGTCGTTTTTTGTGAACGACCCCTCAAAATAGCTTTTTTATATCTTTTTCTGGGGATTTTTAGTAATTTTCGTGTGTTCTACAAAGTTGTTCTTTGTTATGAAATACACCTCCTTCTGCATTTTTATCATTGGAATAACGCTCCAGGTGGAACAGAGCCTGCATCTGAAGAAATTCTTACTGGTATTACTGCAGGAATGTTGCTGGGATTTATTTATAAATTTCTGGTAGAAACCATCAGGAACTTTTGCTGGGATTACGCAGGTATCTCTCTCTGCAGATCATCCTGGAGTTCTTACAGTTGAAATAGCTTGAGAAACCCCAGCAGTAATTTCTGGAGAAGTCCTAGTAGTAATATCTGTTGCTATTCTAAGACATAATCCTGAAGGAATTCTTGAAGAAATCTCTGGAGACATAGCAAGAGGATTTTATATAGGACCCCTTAGATAAATCTATGGAGGATTCCTTGTAAGGATATGCAAAGGAACTATTGCAGACACCTTTGAAGCAATCCTAACAAGAATATTTAAAATAATCCCAACAGGCATTTGTTGAAGAATTCCAAGGTAATGTTTTCATAAAATTCTCTTGGATTGTCTCCGGAATGCCTGTTGGGTTCCTCTAGGAATTGCTAGTGGGATTGCCATCCAGGATTCTTTCAAGGAAGAACTTGAAGTTCCTCCAGGAATTCTTTCTGTGATTTGTCAAGTGATTTCTCCAAGTATTTTTTCATGTATTCCTCCACGGATTTTTCTAATAAATCCTGCAATAGTTCTTCCAGTGATTCTCTATGAATTCACTCTATTTCAGAAATTGCTCTCGAAATTCCTTCATAAATTTTGCCTGTAGTTCCAATGATTCCTTTATAATTTATTCTTCAGATTGCTCCTGCAATTTTTGCAAGGATACTTCCAAAAACTCTTCTGGCATTTTCACTAAAAAATCTTGCTGGGATTCCTTCAGCGGTACCAGTATGGATTTCTTTAGAAACTAAGTACTCCTACTAGGAATCCTCTTCAGATTATTTTTGGAACTACTGCTGGGATTGCTACTGGACTGCTGCTGGGATTCTTCTATAAATTTCAGACTGGAATCCTCCAGCATTTTTTCTGAGTTTCCCACCTACAGGAAATCATCCAGGAATTCCTGGAAGATTCTCAACAGTAATAATTGAAGATGCTGAAAATGCATGAAATTTCTCAAGAAACCGTAAAAAACAGTAGGAGTTCCTGAAGGAATCTCAGCAGTAATGACTGGAATACAATTAGAAATTCCTAGAGTTATCTTTCACAAATTCTCTGAAGGATTCATAGCAGAAATTTCTGGAAGAATTACAAGAGATTCCCTTGAGGATTCCCAGGAAGAGTTTTCAGAGACACCCCAGCAGGCTTCCCAAATCTTTTGAGAAATCCTCTTGGAATTCCTCTAGAAATGTCTGATGGGTTCTCCTGGAAATTTCTGGAATTTTTCCATGGATTTCTCCTAGGATTCCTCCGCAAATTGCTTCGGTCATCCTTTCAGGGATTATCCCAAGGATTCCTCCAATAATTTCTCTCGGAATAACCTTAGAAATTCCTGCACGGATTCATTCATGAACTTCCACCAGGATTTCTCCATGTATTCTTGCTGAGAATTCTCAAGCACTTCTATGTAGATGGTATTTCTGAAGTTTTTGCTCTTGGGAATCCTCCTGAAGTATTTCTAGCAGGAATTGCTAGAAGAATTCCAGCAACACTTCTTGTAGGATTCCCACCACGAAAGCCCGGAAAACCACAGTACCATTTCAGGATCAACAGGAATTCTCAAAGAAATTTGAAGAGGATTTCCAGAATACGAAGAGGAATTCAGAGAAAAATCACTAGAGAAATTCGGCAAAAAAGCCCTGGGTGAGTTTGTGAAGAAATTATTTGATAATTTTGAAAGAAATTCCTGTAGGAATCTTATGAAGTAATCTTTGCGGAAACTCAGCACGCATTCTTGAGTAATCTTCATGGTGAATTTTAGGAAGTACCTTTTAAACTTCTCTGTAGCAATCACAGAAGGAACTACTGCAGGAATCACTCACTCACTCATGTATCCTGAGCACCTCTGGGGGTACATAGGGCCAACGTACAGTGTCGGACAAAACAATAAGACCACCAGCCATTTTTCATACAAAATGGCCAAGTTTGAGGGTGTGATGCTCGGTTTCCAATGAACCGATTTGGCTGAAATTTTGGCAGTGCCCATGGAGTGCCGTGAATTTCGATTTGTATTTAATTGATTCAGTTCTGTTCACTTCATCAAATAGTTACAGATATACGAAACGACAAAATAATAGGACCACTTTAAGATTGCCATGATCAAAGGATATATGATAGTATTTGATACATGATGAATGATAAACAAGTACTAAAATTAAGGATGCCATTTAAATTTGGGGACATTTTTAATGAATTGACCACAAATAACCATCATGAAAATCTGGTGTTAGAATTTTGTCGCACCGTATATCTGTAACTTTGGAAGTAGTGAACAGAACTCAATCAATTTAATACAAATCAAAATTCCCATAATTCCAAGTCGGTTGTTAAAATTTCAGCCAAATCGGTTCACTAGAAACCGAGTACCATATCATCAAACTTGGCCATTTTGTATGAAATAGGAACGCTGGTCTTATTGTTTTGTCCGACACTGTAAAAGATCTCCAACCTGGGCTTCTGCTGGCTTCAGCTTTAACCTCGACCCAGGTCAGGTTCGCCTTCTTTGATTTCCTTGTTGAGGCTTCGTCGCCACGGGCCCCTGGGTCTGTCTCTGCTGCGATGTCCTGCCGGATTCCAATCCAGCGCTTGCTTGCAGATTTCGTCTCCGTTCTTTCGTGGTGTATGGTCGACTTCCTCCATTTGACATCGTCGATGGAGCTCAGTACTCGGAATCCAGTTGTGGGGCCACCAGGCCCGAATTATAAACCGCAGACATCGGCTGATGAAAATCTGTAGCTTTTGTATGGTCTCTGCTGACACGCCCCACGTTTCGCTGGCGTACAACATAGATTTCACGTTGGAGATGAAAATTCGAGTTTTGATGCGGTGACTGATCTGATTGGATCTCCATATATTTCGTAGATTCGGAAAAGCAGTCCTAGCCGTCTTGATCCGTATTGATAGACAAAGATTTGGTCTTGCTGACGTTGATGGTGGACCCGCCGTAGAGGAGCGTTCGGTCTGGTCGTAGAGCTTATTCTGCATGTTAGAGCATCGTTGGTCTAGTATGCTCCATTGCAATGGACTGCCAAACCAGCCTACGATTTGGTTCACGGTCAATCGCCCACACCATGATCTTATCGATTACGATGAGAAACAGTAGCGGTGATAGTACCAAACTACCTGGATGGGATCCGACAAAGCTCCGGTATGCAGGACTCTGCATGTAAAAGCCTCGTACTGTGCTTCCATGAAGTTGACGATTTTATTCGAAACTCCTTTGCGTCTCAGGGCGCCCCACAGATTTTCGTGGCTCAGACGATCGAAAGCTTTTTTGTACTCAATGAACACCAAAAAGAGGGACTCTTGGAATTTGTTCACCTGCTTCAGTATAATACGGAGCGTGACAATATAGTCAACACAAGATCTTCCGGCACGGAACCCTCTTGCTGCCGCCGGAGAGCCGCGTCTGTTTTCTCTTGTATCCGATTCAGGATAACTTTGGCACAGAACTTTGAGAACAACACACAATGGATCAATGCAGAAATCACGGTAGGTATCCTAGAAGATTTTCTAGAGGAATTCCTGAAGAAATCTTGGAAAAATCCGCCGAAAATGTCAAAAGGAACTCTTGGGAATATGAAGAAATCTTTGGATAACGGCTCAAGGAATTCCTGCTGAAATGCTGAAATTCTTGCTGAGATTGCTCCAGAAGTATGTCCACGTTATCATATTCAAATCCATTCTGTGATTTCTCCAAGGATTTCTATAGATATTTCCAATGATTTTTCCAGATTTCTCTCTTCAGGAATTTTGCTTGAAAAACTACTGGAAATCCCTGAAGGAATCACAGCAAGAAATTTTAAAGAAATATCTGGAGGATTCACAGCAGCACCTTTGTAGGAATCTCAGTTGTAAATACACAAGACAAAGGACTTGCCCTCTCCTTCGTCCCGCATTTCTTAGTATTTATCAAAAAGAATTAATGAAAAAAAGAAAAGGCTGCCTACGCTAGTGGTTGTTATTGCAAGGGGAATTTCTTCAATAAATTCTGGAAGAGACCTATTATCATTCCAGGTATTTCTGTAATGTTCGTTCCATGATTCCACCAGGGATTTCTCCAAGGACTCTTTAAGAAAATCTATTTATGTTTTTCTTGAGATGCAGGCTCTGTTCCACCTGGAACGTTATTCCAATGATAAAAAAGCAGAAGGAGGTGTATTTAATAACAAAGAACAACTTTGTAGAACACACGAAAATTACCAAAAATCCCCAGAAAAAGATATAAAAAAGCTATTTTGAGGGGTCGTTCACAAAAAACGACACATATCTCTTATAATTAAGCAAATAAGGTAATAGTTTGTTCGGCAAACTTTCCAACAATACATTTTTCTACAACTTTGCAGAAGACACCAACACTCTATCTTCATTTTTGAAAAAAGTGAATTTCTGTCGCACTTTTAGGTGGATTAATCACAAAAGTGAAAATCCCAAAATAAAGAGTTCAGTATACAGAACAAAATCTTCTAAGACACTATACCGCTTCAATACATAGAGCTGCAAAAAATGGGTTATGGTTGTGTACCCCAGTATACAGTATGTGCCAGGTTCCTCCAGAGATTATATCCGGTGGCCACATCCGGTAGTTCCTAAACGGTCAAAAACTGTGTGGAAACAATATTTGGTTGCAGAGGTATAAGTTTTAGTGAAAATAGAGTGAGTTTAATAGCGAATCATAATGGAAAAAACTCTGTGTACCGAAAAACAGCCCTTTTTATACGAATCTGACCCAGTGACCCACCGGAATAACTCCGGCCATAGGGACCGTTCCTACGTTCTCTGTCCACTTTTACAAACTAGACATATGTACGAGTGCACTGTCAAAAAATTATTCAAATCCGTTGTGTATTCGCTGAACGACGACATTTTTAGTTCATATGCGCTGACTCAGGCCGATACGGGTTAAGATAGGAAGATTGCATGAATACGATAATTTTGGTGGTGTAAATCAATAGAGCATTAATTTCATCCACTCAGTACGGACACGCTTGGCCATGACCATTGCAAAAGTAAATTATAGCTGCAAATACCACATTAATGAAAAACTTCCCCATCTTAGGGGTTCAACAAACAGTTCTACTCTTCAAACTAAACTCTTCTTCCTCATAGAAACAGCTGAATAAAAGTTTACTCGAGTTTTTGAATTTAGTCTCACAAAACTTTTCAAAATCTTACAATGAGATGAACCTCTCTAGTAAATAAAACTCTTTGGTAGTCCGTACCACAATATTTAATTCTGTAAATCGGTTTTAATCACTATATTGATGCCGTGATTAATGAAATAGAACGAGAGGAGAGATAATAATTAGAGAATATCTCATTATAGATAAGTCACCGAAAGATTTGTAGGAAATCATGGCTTGAAGCTATACGAAAAAGATTACCTAGTTGAATTTTCTCGAAGTATTTTTTGATCTTAATTTCCAAAAAAAAAAACAACCCTGACGGGAAATACAATACAAATACTATTATCGTTTTTTTATTTAATTTTCTACAAAAAGGACCACCCTTTTGCAAAATAAGTGAAGCATCCAAAAATAAAAAAAAAAGATTCAAAAAAGAAAATAAAAGATTTCATGAATAATTGGGGATATGCCCGGGAGGGACAGGAGAAGCAGAAAATCTCAATGGTTGTTACGCCCTTTCCACATGTTGGTCTAGGAATATCTTAACAAAGTGTTACATGCCAATAAAGGATCATGGTTTTAAACTATACTAGCAGTTGCCAACGATGATATAAGACATGTTCCAGTACTATTGCTTTGAATATTTCAGCAACTAAATTCAAATCCTCCATTTCAAATTCATTTCACTCCCCCAACTCAAAAATTTTCTAAGTCCAAAAAGTCAATTTTTTTCCAAAAAAAATTTTTTGAGATAACACCAGATCTCGACGTTTCATGCACTTTTAAGGCATTTGGCATCAAAAAAAAAAATTTCGATTTCGAAATTTTCATGTATCCCTACCTTGGGATATTTTTCGTGTTTCAAAACAGCCAAACTTTGACCGCTTTGGGCCACCCCTTAGCGAAGTCCGATTGAGCTGAAATTTTGCATGGGGACTTTTTTTGAGGTGACGAAACTTTTGAGCACTACCCGTTTTTGAAATTCGATGGTCAAATTTTTCCCATACATTCCATTGGCACCCTAGTACACAGGCTAATAGACTCATTTTATTTCTGTTCTGACTGGGTTACACAGGTTGTCTATAGTTGTGGTAGTGTAAGTTTACTTGGAAAGGAAAACAAGTTACATCTAGTTCATTAGGGTAATTCAAAGTAGTTAACGTATTAGGGTAGGTCAAATTTTTCTAAGTTAGCGAAAGTTTTTTCTCTTTTGGCCAGTTAACAGAAATCGTTTCAGTTTTCAGTTTTTTTTTAATATTATGAGGAGAGCGAACATTTTTACATGTTTGATGAGCGCAATTTTCAAATTATCTATTTAATATGACAGCAACATTTAACTAAATAACTAAGTACGCGACTCTTTTATTATAAAGAGCGACGAAGTTTCATATGGCTATCCGATGAGTGAAGTTTTATGAATATAAGATCGCCGCCTCGATCGCCGCTTCTATTTTGGGGAGCCGACAAATTAATTTCTGTTTTCAATGTATGAAGAGCGCAATGGTCTCATCTAACATTCAAACTCGTTTATGTTGTTTAAGTACTTCAAAATTGTCTCAATGTTTTCAATTAGATAATATATTTTATCATCTTAGATTGCAAATCCTTTATTTTAAATGGGTAGACAGACATTCTCACATTTTTATCAATTTGCGATGAGAGCAATTTTCTAGTATAAATAGAATATAGTTAAATTGAATTAAAATTTGTCACATTCTACTTTATATTATGAGTGCAAGTTTTTCATCTGATATCACCACTAGTTTTTTTTTTTTTATTTTATGAAGTTTGCAGCTATTACACCACTTATCTTTGAATTATGATATGTATTTTTTTCCGATCAACAAATTTGATAAATTGAAAACTATTACACTATTATTTTTCAATTATGATTAAACTTGTCCAAACAAAATCATATAAATCCGTAATTTCATATATTACATTGTTAATGATATATTTTGAGGGAATTTCTACGACTGAGATCGCAGCTCATTGAAAAGCGAAGGAATTTTCACATTGTTATTGATTTACGATGACAGCTGTTTTCGAATCTGAGATAGCCACTTTATATTTTGGGAACTGAAAAATCTATTATCCTTTTTTGGTATAAGATGAGCGCAATTTTAACATCCAAGACTAACACTTTTTTGTGAGCGGGAAAATTGTCTTGTTTGCTTTATTTTGGGAACAGCAAAATAGTTGAATTGAGCGCAATGCTTGAATTATTTATATGGGGGCGTAGCATCATAAGGGGCGCAGCTATTTTGAAAACTTGGGTAACCAGCTCTGATTTTAGCATGACAGCACTGCACATATTTCATGATGGGGGTCGCATGATGGGGCTTGGTTCAGTTTTATATATGGCCAGTTCCACCGGTGCTGGTCCGAATCACTGAAATGGCCATAACTCCTCGACCGATCCGAACCATTTTTAATAGCAAACAATGCGGTAAAACTCCGGTTCGATTCGAGCTATAATCCAGAAAATCGGCCAATTGGAAATGCCTTAAAAATGAGTGAACTTTTTTTTGTGCACAGACATACATACATACACACATACAGACATCATCTCAATTCGTCGAACTAAGTTGATTGGTATAAGTGACTTGACCCTCCGAGCCTTCTATCGAAAATTGCGAACAGAGAGGCAGAAAAAAAAAACTAAATAATTTTAACGTTTGTAATATTCATATAAATTTGAAAAAAAAAATGTCTAAAATATGAATTTATAAAATCAGAGTTAAAACGATTTCAATTAAATGGAATATAAATTAATGTTAGTCAGAGTTCACTTGGAATTTTCCGGGGATTCTTTGAACAGTTGCACCAAGGATTTCTTAAGACATTTTTACAAACACTCTATCAGCAAGTCTTTCAAGGATTTCTTGAGGAAGCCCTACAATAACTTATTCAGAAAGACCTTCGAGGATTCCTACCGACAATGCTCCGAGAATTTCTACAACAATTTCATCTAGGATTTTTTTCCAGATATTGTTCTACAAGTTCCTTCAAAACCTCCTACGAGAATTTCGTTAGAAATTTCTGCAAAAAGTCCTTCAGACTCTTATTATTCCGGGTTATTCTTCAAATAATCTTTCATGACTTTTTCCTAGGGTTGATTACGAATTCCTCTCAGAATTCCTACAAAAATAAATCACCAAAATATTTCAGACATTACTCCGGGATTTGTTCAAATAATTCCCCCAATAATTTTTTATGGTTTTTTTTTTCAAAGCTTGGGACGTGTTTAGGTGGAATTTTAGAAACTTCTTTTCGGATATTTTCTAGATTTTATTCAATCTTTGTTGTTTCTTTTGAATACTTCTGAAAGATTTCAGAAGGAATTCCTTCAACAGTTCCTTCAGAAATTTTGTCCCGTTTTTTTTTCAGGAAGTCCTTCAAAGATTTTTTTAAACCCTTACAATTATTGCTCTCCTCTTCCTCTTCTTGGCGTAACGTCCTCACTGGGAGAAAGCCTGCTTCTCAGCTTAAGTGTTCTATGAGCACTTCCACAGTTATTAAATGAGAGCTTCCTCTGCCAATGACCATTTTACATGTGGATATCGTGTGGCAGGCACGAAGATACTCTAAGCTCAAGGAAGTCAAGGAAATTTCCTTTACGAAAAGATCCTGGACCGACCGGGAATCGAACCCGTTACCCTCAGCATGGTCATGCTGAATACCCGTGCGTTTACCGCTTCGGCTATATGAGCCCTATACAATTATTGCTCTAGAACTTTAAAACTGTTTTTGGGAGCAATATTTTTGGTTTTCTTCCAGAGATTCCAATACGGAAGTTCACCAAGAATTCGTTCAAGAATTCTTTAAAAATCTACACGATCCTTCAGGATTTCACCCAAAGTCTCCTTAAATATTTGTTTTCATGAATTTATTCTACAATTCCATCAAGCATTGGTCTACTTAATCCTTATGGAACACTCCCACAGATTTCTTTAAAAATTCCTTCAAGAATTGCAGCAGTAATTCCGTAAATTTTTCTTCCGAAACTCCTCGATGAATCTGTACCAGAATTCCTCCTAGGAATTCATTATGAGCTCCCCCAAGGTTGGCTCTAGAAATTCTTTTTAGGATTCTTTTAGAAATTCCTACAAGGATTCCTCCAGGAATTTCTCCAACGAATACTTCAGGCATTGCTTCGGAATGTTCTCCACTTATTTCTTCATGAACCTTTCATATTTTTTCCCTGAAATTCCTCTAATAAATAGTCCAGAAATGGCTCATGAATTTCTATCAAGAATTTCTTAAAGGTCTTTCACAAAGTCGCTAAAAAATCCTACATTTATTCCATTAGTATTTTTTTAAAGACGTCACAGAAAATCATTAAAAGATTTTTTTCTTTAAGGATTTTATCGGAATACTTCTAAGCTCTGCTTTGGAAATTCCTTCAAAGATGTCTTCAGAGATTTCTCCACAAAATCTTTTCTCGAAAACTTCCTTCAAGAACTCTACCAAGAATTTCTTCATGAATTTTTCCAAAAATTAGTGCCATGTCGGCCTTCAGGAATTCCTCAAAAGTTTCCTTTATGGTTTTTCTTTGCGGATTTTTTAACAATGCTGTTAAAGATTACTTCACTTATTTTTACAAGGATCCCTTTAAAGCCGAAGGGGTCATACATGATCTCGGCGATGTAACAGAGCATAACAATTGTGTTCAAGGCCAACGATCCTGTTGTGGCGAATATAATCATCTCAAAAAAGCTTAGGAACACTTCCAAAGATTTCTTAAAAATTCCTCCAAATATTTCTTTTTTTTTTCTTTAGAAACTTCTCCAAAGTGTTCATTAGAACTTACTCCAAGAATCTCTTACAAATTCTTGCAGGACTTTTTCATTTATTCTTCCTACTCCTAATCAACATTTTTTTAGACTCCTTCAGTAATTCCAACAACGTTTTCCTCAGGATTTTTTCTACATATTTCATCATGAATTCTACATATTTTTGCAATTTCCTCTAAGACTCGTTCAGAAACTACTCCAAAATTTTGGATGTTCGAGGGTTCGACTGTTTGGATGTAACGAATGGTGGGAGTTCGGCTTTGCAGTCTAAAGTTCTCTAGAACGACCGTTTAGGATTCGTCCCTACGTTTCGGCAATTGTTGGTGCCTGATTTTTCCCCTGAAGAAGGCACCAACAATTGCCGAAACGTAGGGACGAATCCTAAACGGTCGTTCTAGAGAACTTTAGACTGCAAAGCCGAACTCCCACCATTCGCTACTCCAAAATTTTATTCTGGAACTTGGGGGGAGGGGGGGGGGGGTGGCCCACACTTGTATGAAAAACATAAAATATGAAAAATTCCATGTCTTACCTTAGTAGTTTTTAGAACTCCCGAAGGGTACGTTCAAAATTTGAGCAAAATCGGATAAGTGTAAGGGGGCGCTCAAAAAGCTTGCCAAACCTGGCCAAATTTATGCATAAATCTTATGTTTTTAATTTTTGCCGCTTGGTGACGCTGTAAACGTTCAATTAAAAAAAACTTTCGGTGTTCTTGTAGGTGACTATATGGTCGGCGTTCAGTCAGAGTGGACTACGCGATTTTTTGGGCAGGTAAAGATAAGCTGAGGAATTCGTTAAACCTGAACTTTTCGACGTTATTTTGATGCAGATGGGTCAGTACATAAAATAATAATAATATTTCTGAAAATAATGCCAGTGATTTGAAATGTCAAGTGCTTGCAGGACATTCTTTCGAAATCATTAAAAAACAGATGGTTTGGTCTGACTTAACGCCGACCATGTGCCAAACATCTTTGTCGGAGACCGCACAATTGATCGAACACCTAGTCTGATCTAGTCTACACATACCAATACATTTATTGGAAGAATCCTGGAAAATGATAGAATCGACTACTTCTATCATTTTTCTTGTCATTATAAATATTTGCAATGCATCGGCAATTCATTACCAGCATGAAAGTGGCCAGGCCTACTGTGAAGCGGTACTGATTTTACAACAACACCGTTGTGTGGGGACATCTCGTACCCACCCACAGTGGGAAAAATTGAAAAAAAAAACACACTACTGAATTCAGGGTTGCTTCTAGAATTTTTCTGGGATGCTTCTCAATTCTGTATTGAATGCTTCCAGAATCCTTCACAAATGATTCCAGAACTATTCTGTGATGGCTCCAGATTCCTTCAAGGATGATTCCAGAACTCTCTGTGATGCTTTCCAGATTTTTGGAAAGCTTCCAAAATTCTTCTAGGATGGTCCCAGAATCCTTCAGAGATGCTTATGGGATGCTTCCAGAATCCTTTAGGTCTACTTTCAGAATCCTTCAGGAATGCTTCTAGAATCTTCCTGGTATGGTTCCAGGATCATTTAATATATGCTTCCGTCCAAAATCATTTTGGGATGTTTCAAGATTTCTTAAACATGCTACTAGGATTCTTCGGATATTATTCAGAATTATTCAATTATGCTACCACAGTTTTTCTGGGATGCATCCATACTTTAGAGATTATCTTGATCAACATTTCTGGTATTCTCCTTGAAGTCTTGGTGGACCAGTTTATTTTATTTCCCTCTTTTTTAAATTCCATAGGACCTAAACTTCCACGTAGTTACCACAGAAAATTCATCAAATTTTGTGAATTAATAAGTTCCCCCTGGAATATCTCGTAAGCACTGCAAAAAAAAAACAAAGAAATCGTCAATTAAATAAACCTAGTGAGCGCTTTCAGATAAATTTTCAAGGAAAAATATGTTTTGTACACAATATGTAAATCGTCGAATTCTGTAATGCCACTGTTATACCAATTAAAGCATTTTAGTTCACTTTTGAAGAAAAAAAAACCTGAATAATTGTAAAAGTATCAAGAAAAGGATTAACAAGCATAACTGAAGATGTTTTGGATAAGAATTCTGGAAGCACCTCATAAGGAATGTGAATTCTGAAAGCACCTCTGTAAGATTCTAGAACCATGCCTGAAAGATTCCGGAAATAACCCAGAAGAGTTCTGGAAGCATCATAGGAAGAATCAGGAAACATCCCTGAGGGATTCTAGAAACAACCCGGATTGCTTAAAGAACCATTAAGTGTCCATAAATATAGTTTTGTTTAATTTAAATCAGAGTTGCGCAATATCAGTCTTGTCAGGTGATTACTGATATTCTTTATTACACCAACGAACCTAACCTCAAAATGACTGACAATTCTCAGGTCATTTTGACAGATGTAACATAAGCATGAAAAGGGCGGCAACAAGATCGATAAAGTAGAATTATGATCCGTCTTTTTCGTGCATGTGTGTGGTCTGTCAAAATGACCTGAGAAATGTCAAACATTTTCATGGCTTGCTTTCTTGGTGTAATGAAGAATTGCACCAAACGACAATGACAGTCAACGGCTTGATATTGACCCGCACTCTAGATCACAATCATTGCAACTGATGTGATATTTTAGTGGTTTTCGCCGAAACTCAAACTTTTTTGTGACCAACGTGCAAAACTTGTTATTTTGTATCACATATAAAAATATCATCATGGTAAATCTTCATTTGGAATTTTAAGCGAATTTTAAAGATGGCCTATCAGTGATATCCCTACACCATCACAGTCAATCCAGTTCTGATGGAACAAGGAAAGTAACGGTGACTCAATAGAGCGCACGCTGACTTGTATCGCAGTCGGCCTATCAAAATCATCGATTTTCTTACCATTGACAGTGAAAGAGTGCAACTCTGACTTAAATACGTTCGAATGAGTTCTATATTAATTATTAGGCTGCGGCAAATTTTAGTTATTCATTGTATGCGTTGTCAAAGGATCTCGGAATAAGTACTGGTCAGTTCTAACCTTCGATCTGGCCAAGGCAATCTAATATTACTTCAACCATTTAATTATTTCTATGCATTTACTTGCATACTTCACTGGGCATACTTTCAATTTGGATGGGAATGTAATGTGAACATCTTTTAGGGTATTTCTTCTGTATACTCGGTTACACGGATGTTCCGGGTTGTTCCGGAACCACAAATGGACCATAATAACCAAATACACAACTGTTGCTATCCGGAATGCGATTGAGTTTTGATTTGCGACTTCTAAATAAATATCTGGTGAGAAAATTTTTTTGATGATAATAAGTTTGCATTCCGCAAGGAATTGATTCCGGACCCCTAGCTGGTCGGGGTGTGACCTCCGGTCAACGACACCACCACCAATCGATTCAGCACACTTTTTCCTAGCAAAAATTGCCGCAGTCTTTGACAAAACTCCTTACCAAGCTGAGAAAATGAATTTAGTTGTGTTTTGGTTTCAAATTTTCCCACTGTGGCAATCAATCAATGAAAAACTAAAATGATGAAAAAATTATGCAAAACTGGTATTGTCCAACAGCACAATCCTGCTGGTTCGTCACGAAAGGGATAAGGGGAAATTATCTAATGGAAAAAATAGTTAAAATCTTGAGAGAAAAATATGGCAAATATTGTTGAAATTGGGAAGCCGTTACTTATATATTTGGACAGAAATCAATTAAAACTGTTTCCTCGCCATTCTAAAAACTCTTGCAGTCATTTGCGATGTCTCTGTAACGAACCTACATATGTATGAACGCTTGACGTTTGTGAACGGTGGCGGATTTGTCCTGAAAGAAAAAGTACAGAGAGAGAGTAGTAAAATGTAATTTAACATTTCCTCGGGGCATCTTCGATGGCAGCTGTAAACTGGGCGTCGCATGGATTCAAGGTGGAATCCCGATCAGGAGAAAATAGCTGAAGAATAACTAACTCAGGTATGGAAAACCGAATACCTACAACCTGAATGAGGTATTAAGTAGCCCTGCATAAGAGGTAAAATACCTAAAATAATAACTGGTGTGTATTCTGTGCGTAACGCGTGAATAATGAATTCAGGTATGACAATACCTAAATAATAATCGGCGATTTTTCCATACAAATAGCGATTTCTCCATAATTGAATAATACCTCAAGCAGTCCTCAACACCAAACCAATAACTCATTGAGGTATTGTATCAATACCTACAAAATACCAAAATAAGTTATTTTCAATACCTGGATAACCGACCAATACCTTGTCTTGGTATGATACCTGACTTTGGTATGCTCCAGTTATGTGGCAGTTATTCATTCCTGCTCGGGATGGAGTATATACATTTGCATTTGTAGGTATGTGCACGGACGCGATGCTCAGCTGATGTCGAAAAGGCCCTGAATTCATCTAGAGAAAATTGAATCATACCGGAAAATGTCTGAATGATCCATGAGGGTTGTTTCCATCCGGATGGAGCTTAATAATTGACAATTGACTCGAATTTTATGAACTGATACCAAAACTAGAACCCAAAATTTGCATTTGAAATATACCTAACAGCTTTAAATCACATTCCACTCTCGAAAACCCCTACAAATTTCAAGGATTCTTCACACGTACCCCGTGAGCACAATCGAACTCACTGTTATTCAAGTGAACATCATGCGTCAATTTACTCAGTCATCGATCCGCGGTCAGAGCGTAGAATAAAAAAAAATATCCCATCTTGACCGTCACCTTCAACACTGAACTCACCGCAGCGCACATTAGCGAAGTGACAACGCACTGCTGGACCCGCGCGGTCCCGATGATTGGTCCTCTTCAGCTGGAAATAAAAACCAATCGCCATTAGCCGCCGGCAGGACCGTCATGCCAGGTCACACATACACTCTGTTCCATAACTATAGATCCAACTAATATTCATTTGCTATTTATTCAAAGTACAACTGATTATTTTATGCACTACGCCATTATGTTTACCCATGTGCCTTACATATACTACCATGTACAGTATGCGGCAGGAAAAAATGCGAAAGTGTTTTTCAACTTCAAACCTCATTTTCGTCCATTTGACATTAACCAATCTATGTTTCAACGTTCCATGATCTATAATAGGCTAGTTTTCTGAAAAGTTAATTAAAAAATTTCCCATTTTGGTCACTAACCTTTACAGGGCGGCGCCTTAAGATGAAGACAAACAGAATTTTCAAACCGCAGAAAATCGCACAGGTCGCTAAATTTCGCATCTGATAAAACAAGTTTTTTTTATTTTCTCTACAATATCATCAAATATATGTACTTATTTCATCTGCTATGTGAAATTACATGGCTCTGGATCAGTATGGTCTGGTTGTTCATCGAATTTGAGCTAATTTTGTTACTGTTATAGTCATTTTGTTTAATGACCATTGGGCGCGCAGTTTATTTATATCCGCTTATTAGGCCTACATTATCACATGTTAAACATCAAATGTGTTCATTTTTATTTTTCAGTGCTAGAATATAGACATTGACTGATACACTGTCATGAAAAAATAGTCATATATATCTCATATTAAGCGTGTAATAGTGCCTTGAACTTTTCGCATTTTTTCCTGCCGCACCCTGTAATTTTAATCATGCAATGTGTGTATACAGATAAATTTTAAAAATCTGAAATCCCTTTGTTTCATGACTATAGATCCAATACATGTAAGTCATTTGTTGTGCCTAATCAACGCATTGTTTTAGGTTCTGTACTCAGGTTTATTTCGGCGTTGGACGTATTGTTACGTGTAAACTTTAATTTATAATATGCCGTGTGCAAAATATATATCTGAAGTTGAAATAAGAAAGATTTTGACACATCAAGACAGGTGTTTAACAGTTCGTGAAATTTCTCGTCGTGTAAGCAGATTTCACCGTTGTAATTTTCTTTCAAGATCCAATTCAATACGGCAGAAAGAAAACACGAGGAAGCTGTCTAATCGTACAAAAAGGAATAAGGATCGCAATCAACTCGCTAAAAAGTTTGAACCAATTAAAGAAAGAACTAGGTAGCACTAGACGTCTCGCATTTGGCAATGTATAAAGTCCTGGAAGACTGTCCACACGATCAAAGTGAAAAAAAGGAATGAGCTCAACAACTTTTGAGCCATCATAAGGATTCGTGTTCGAAATTTGATTGCGATAACATGCATTGAGATTGGAGTAAAGTAGGTACTACAGTTGACACCACATCTTGATGTTCTACAGGTAAATATAATTTTGTACCGACTCTTCGAAATCTTTATGCAAAATACCCTCTTCGAATGAGTGTATTCAGTTTTGTACCTTTTAATTCTGCTCTCTATAGGGAGGCATTGAGAGCGGGATTAAAATGTACAAAACTGATTACAGTTCTTTGAAGGTAAATATCACTTTATCTCCCTGTCTTTACTCGATCCCGATGGTTTTTGTTCTAGATTTTCTCACGATATACTATTTTTACAGGTTAATATTGTACCTGGTTTCAAAGGTGCAAATTATTCTGAGAAGGTGAAATTATATCTGTTTGGTGTAGGTTTTTTCCTAGTAACGAAAGTTTAAAAAAATATTCTTCATTTAGATCTCTAAATTCTTCAACAAATTACAGTTCATTCTGCTCATCTCGATATATCGAGATAGGTTGGTTCTTCTTCTTCAACATGCGGCGAATCAACTGTTATTGTTTAAATATTTATTTGATTGGCTTCTCAAGACATATTTGATACTTCGGGAGACCTTTTAGTTCTAAAAGAAGTTCAGCTTGTATCGACCGAATGATTTTTCGTACTGAAGAGATTTACGGAAATAACCAAGTTACTTCTCAAGGAATCTCTTGGGGGTTGCGGCATGATGGTATGGAGAGGTTTCTGTCGACTCGAATGTACGGGCATTCAGGGATGTGCCGAGCTTCTGAACCTGAAAAATGTATACCATCGTTTCTTGCAGCAACGCCATTAAACAAAATAGACAATGTTTTTTTTTTTTTACTTAATCATTTATTTGAGGCTCATGCGCCATTTGGCATAACGGAGCCGAATTCATTTGAAACTTTTTTTTTTAACAATTTCATACTTTTGACTTACTTGCTAGGTTAGTTTTGGGGAACCGTAAAACTCGCGGTTTGGTCGAGGTTAGGGAGAACAATAATGATTTAGGAAGGGATGGGATGATGGGGCTTATCGTTGACTCTCAGCAGCATAGAGTGGCGTAGTTGCTGCTAGTCAAACAACCTGTAACGATACAAACAAACGGTTTTCGAAGGGAGACGAAGTGGACAAGTGCAACAACAAGACGGGGGTATCAAACGAAGACTTCAGCTTGTTTCAAAAAGTCATACACAAGCTTCATGTACTCAAGATCAAGTTTTCCCAACACATCTCTAATGTCTTCCTTTTCTGGTTTCCCTCGGGCCCTGAGGGATGCACATAAATCGGATCTGGCAATACCGTATTCGGGGCATTCCCACACGACATGATTGATGTCTTGGTAGCCTGCACCGCAGCTACAGCGATTGCTATCAGTGAGCCCTATTCGAAAGAAATGTGAACCCAGGGAATAGTGATTGGACATAAGTCGACACATTATCTTGATAAAATCTCGACTTATGTCCAACCCCTTGAACCACGCCGTCTTCGATACCTGTGGGAGAATTGAATGTAGCCACCTGCCCAATTCCCCTGCATCCCATTTTTGTTGCCAACTGACCAAGGCATGCTGACGAGCAATCGAAAAAAATTCATTAAAGGCGATATGACGGTCATAAATATCGCCATCCATAGCGCCCACCTTAGCGAGCGAGTCCGCTTTCTCATTACCCGGGATCGAGCAATGCGAAGGGACCCATACCAAGGTGATATTATATGATTGATTCGATAAACACTCAAAATTGATCGTATTTTGCTTAGGAAATACGGGGAGTGCTTCACCGGCCTCATTGAACGAATAGCCTCAATTGAACTGAGGCTATCCGTGAAAATGAAATATTGATCAGAGGGAAGAGAGGCGATTCGCTCTAATGCAAAGTGTATTGCCGCCAATTCTGCGACATATACCGAGCAAGGACTTCGAAGTTTATGGGCGGCGCTATGAATCTCATTAAATACACCAAATCCAGTGGAATCATTTGTTTTAGACCCGTCTGTGAAAAACTTTCTGTCGCAACTAACATGACCAAACTTGCTTGCAAAAATTCTTGGAATGTGCTCCGATCGGAGCTGATCTGGGATTCCACGGATTTCTCCCTTCATGGTCAGATCAAAAACTATAGTGGAATCGGAGAAGTCTGGGAAGCAATCGCGGTTGGGAATATTCAAAGAAGGGTTAACCTCCAGAGTCATGTACGAGTAGTACACTGTCATAAATTTTGTTTGATGAATTCGTTCGATTAGCTTTTCAAAATTTTCAATTACCAATGGATTTTGCACCTCACAGCGGATGAGGAACCTTAACGACAATTCCACGAAACGATCTGATAAAGGGAGTACTGCTGCTAGTAAGACAATGTTTTATCAAGATCATGAATACACTTGTCCACGCGGTTCAAGCAAATATGGCTTAGTTTCGTGAAAAGCTTACTCAGATTAAGGAATGGTCAGCTTCTTACTCTGATCAGAACCCAATTGAGAATTTGTAGGGTTGATTATAAAAGCAGTGTGTAAACAAAATAAGCCGTACGGATGTTTTCCAAATCTAAACCGTTTTGTTGTTTGAACGTGAAAAAAATCCATTAAAAGTTATTTAAAAGAATCCTGGATAGGCTGTTTGAGCTTCTTAAGAACAAAAGAGAGACTACTCATTATTGATATGTTGAATGTTTTGTGTAGCTTAAATTAACTAGAATGAATTCTCGCTTGGAGCTATTGTTATGAAACAAGGGAACTTATATAAGATTATTTATCAGATTCAGAGAATACATTTAATATCAAATTATTATTTTTCTCATGTCTACTCTAAATAATGAATTAAACAGGAGAACAATATGATTCGAATTCATTCTACATATCCGAGTAACCAAAAATATTGTTTGGATCTATAGTTATGGAACATAGTGTATGTACATAGGTGATGATCATCTCGAAAAACCAAGATCGCGCGCACGCTTCAACAGTTCAAACAACAGTTCATGATCTGCTGCTTACCCTCCCACTCCACAGCCGCACATTAATCGAGCGGCGGAATCCAGTGCGCCCAAAAAACGCTCGGATCATCATCCCTGATCGAAGCGATGATGGAGGTGATCTCGAATAATGATTTTCATTGTTTGGCTGCTACTCCGGATCGAACGGAATCTCGACACTTGAGCGTGGCGGCGGCGATCGTCGTCACCACTAATCGTGCGCATCACATCACCCAAAGTGCGCTCAAGTCGCGTCGAAGCGATACGAAAAGTTCCCATCAATTCAAAACCGTCAATCACCTGCACAAGCAAGCAAGGCACCTGGCAAAAATCGATGTAAAAAGAGCAATTGCGGGCTTCCTAATGGGTCGACGGCTACCGCCGCCACCACTGCCACCATTAGAAGTCATTCGCCCCACGCGAGCTCCGGAATTAGTAGGTACCTACCGCTACCAGCCTACCAGCCAGCAGCAATCTTTTCGAATCGCTGATGGGGACCTAAACCGACCATTACCATAATGAGATCTTCATCAGTGTCGGAGATTGCTGCCTTAGCTGCTACTTTAGTTATTTTTTGTGTTGGTTTAATGCACGATTGAAGTCTAATTAAAAATTCACGACGAATTCAACGGGGTTGACTACCTCTATCTGTACCGGTAGACCGATCTACAGGCAGCCTGATCCTTGTCATCTCGTTGATCGCCTCTTCTTGGTGTTACGTCCCCATAAGGGTGAAGCCTGCCCTTCTGCATGGTTTTCTATCAGCACATCCCCTATTATTGATTGAAAACTTCCTCTGTCAATGAAAATTTTGCATGTGTGTGCATCGTATGGCAGGCACGAGTATACTATATACCCAAGAAATTCATGTAAGATTCCTTTACGAAACATTCCTGATCCGACCGGGAATGCAACAGATCGTCTCTAGTTACATCACCCTCTCCCTTGCAGATCTTGAAGGTGTTAACACGCATAAGTAAAGCAAGTAGTAAAGTTTCTAAGCCGGTCTAAAGGATTCAAGAGCGTTTTAGTTAAGTCTCAGAAATTTTGAGACGAGGTTTAAAGGGACTCAAGGCAGTCAGTGGTGTTATTATTCCTTCAGAAATCTCTAAAAATAGAAGAAATATTTCGAGTTATCTTTTTTTCTATTCTTCAATCACTTAACCTAATTTACAGCTCTTTTGTCCACTAGGGCACTGCGTGAGCGATTCCAATTGGAACCTGTACTTACAATTTTGTACAGCACCTATAAATGTATTCTATTCAAATTCTACTATATCCAACTGCCGTTGCGCTGCTTTCACTTTCTACCATATCATAGTAGAATGATGAGCACGAGGATGTTGATGTGTGGCTGTTGGTTGTTCCTGTTTCCAGTCCGATTGGAGGTCCATTATGAGTTGCGCCGATGTCCAAGTATCCGGGTCCATTAGAGCCATTGGCTCAGAAGAGGGTCAATGTCAGCTGCTCTTAGGGGGAAAGAGCAACTAACGAAAGTGCCGGAGCTGGGATCGAACCCATGACCATCTGCTTATAAAGCAAACTTCGAGGTATCTTTCTCATGAATATATACAGAAAGAGAAACTTATCCAAAAATCCTCCTGGTGTTTCTTCAGAAATTCCTCCAGCGATTCCTCAGAAAATCTTCCAGGAAAATTTAAATAAATTCAGCCATGAATGCCCTCGGATATTTCTATGAGAAAACCTTCAAGAAATCATCCATTGATTCCTTTAGAGAATCTTACAATTTTCTCCAACGTTTTCAAAAGATGACTTCAGAAATCAATTCAGGAGCTCATTTATAAAAATTACCCAAGATTCCTTCCAATATTGCTCCATAGATTTTTTAGAAAGTGTTCTGTAATTTCTTAAGGAGGTCTTCCACGAATTTCATTTGTAAGCCGTCTATGGATAGCGGATCCCCCAGAAATTTCTGGATTTGGTTTTGGAATTCATTCAGAAAATCTTGCATTAAAGTAAAGTTGATTCAGGCAGAGGTTCCTGCAGGAGTTCATATAGAGATTCATTCAGGATTTCATCTAGATACTCCTCCATCGAAATTTATCCAGCATTTCATCTGAGTAGAATTCTAATAATTCTGATAATTTCACTGAGAAATACATTCAAATACAAATGTCTCAAAACTTTTTTCTGGGGATCTTTGCAGACATTCATCCATGCATTTCTTCAGATATTTAGATTTTTTTCTCTGAAATTGTTCACAAATTTCTTCATGATTTATTTCGGAAAATCAATCTTCCAATAATTTTATGAAAGGATTTTTCTATGAATGTTCCTATAAATTCCTCAATTTTTTTTCTAGAAATTTCACCAAGGTTTTCCCGAGAAATTTTTCCAATTATTTCTCCAGGAAGTTCTTAAGAAATTCTTCCTGTGATTCCTTCAAGAATTTACCTGGGATTTCTTCGGATATTCCTCCAGAGTTTCTTTTAAATGGGCTTCCTAGGATTTTACAGGGTTGTACTGAAGATTTCTTCTGAAATTCCATTGAGGAGATGTTTTGATGTCCAGAAACTTCTCCAACACATTAGGAATTTCAGCAATGATTTTCAAAAGTAGTTTCATGGAGTTTTGTATGAATTCTTCTATCTACAAATCCTATATGGACTGTTCTGGAAATCCCTCCTTATCTTTCTCCAAGAATTGTTTGAGGGCTTTCATCAGTGATTTTTGCAAAAATTTCTACAATTTTACTATGAAATGCTCTTGCGGTTCTGTCAGAAATATCTGTTGGGATGGCTTTGGAGTTCCCTGCAGAATTTGTTCAGATATTCCTCCAGTTATTTAACAAAAGTTCCTCCAGGAATTGCACACACATTGCTGAAGAATTCTCTAAAAAATCCCTGAAGGAGATTCTAAGAAAGCCCTTGTCAAAAAGTTCCTTTAAAACCTCCTGGAGAAAACTTCTAGAATAACTTTTTGATATTTTTGAAAGAATCCCTGAATGAAAATTCTGGGAGCAGATTCTGATGTTATCTCTTGAGCAATTCCTGGACGAATGCCTAGGATAATACCTGAAGGCGTTTGCCCCCTTTATCCTTCCAAGGAAAAATTTTGAGAAACTTCTAGCGCAATTCCTGAAAAAATCCTTAAAGACATTTCTGAATTAATCTCTTTAAAATTGTCTGCCGAGAGCGTAGGCGAAGGTATTGGTGGAATCTTAAAAAAAAACCTCAATAAACTTATGAGAGATTCCTAGAAAATTTACTGAAGATCTCCTAGAGACTTCCTGGAAGAACTCTAAATGAAGTCTCAGAAAAAAATCTTATACAGTTTCTGAAGAGATTTGTACACAAAAACCCCTAACATATTCTGAAGAAAATCTTGCAGAAAATTTATGAATACCGGTTTTTAAACAATTCGAAATAACAATAAGGATATTTCATCATACTTCTATCTTATAAGATGAAAAGATTTATAATTTATGATGTGTTTGATGGTGTAAATCCAAAAATCAGAACTTTCGTGCGATCAGTGTGGACAAGCATGCCGAAAAGATCTGGAGAAACCTCTGCAGACATAAATGGAAAAAAATCCTTTAAAAAATTGTTAAAAAACGATTAGAAATAGATTATGGAGTGATTTCTGCAGGAATTATTGAGTGAATCTTTTGAAAAAAGATTCTGAAAGAATCTCCGAAGGAAGGGCTGAAAAAAATCCACAGCAATGCCTGGGGGAACACTTGAATTAACATTTGGAGAAACTCCTGGAGGAACTTCTAGGAAAACTTCTTGAGAAATTTTTAGAAGATCTTCCAAATATATGCCCAAGCAAATCTTTTAATAAATAGAGTAAATACCTGAAGCACCTCTTGAGAATATCAAGCAATATTTTGTGAACAAGTTTCTGGAAAAAAATCTGAAATTTCAAAGGAAAACTCCAGAGCAATTTCTGGAATCTTTGAGAAAAAAATCTAATGGAATTACATCTCTTGAAGAAACGTTTGGAGGAATTCCTGGAGAAAACCCGGCAGATATACCTTGAAAAATTTCTTGAGAAATTCTAGAAGAAATTTTCGGAGAAATCCTATAGAAACACTCCTGGAAAAAATCTGAAAGTATCTCTGGAGGAATTATTTCAAAAATGTTTGAAGAAATACATGAAAGAATAAATACATGCATGAACTAATATAGCAATACTTGAATGCATTTTCTATATAATCTTGTAAGGAATCCGAGAAGGAATTTCAGGAGAAATATCTGAGAAAATCCGTGGACGTAAAGAAGTGCCAAGGAAAATTCCTGGGGGAATTCCTGAAAGAATCTCTGGAGAAATGACTGGGAAATTTTCAAAGAAATCCATGGACCGGAATGCACTTCGAAGGGTTACTAAGAGGAATATTTAGAGAAATTCTCGCTCGTACTCTGTTAAAATTCTTTCTGGCAATATTTCAGAAAGTTTTCCCCAAATTGCTCAAAGAACCTCCAAAGGCAGTTGTCATGCGTGGAATTTTAAGCGAATTTCAGGGGATTTTAAGTGGCGTTGTGGGTTTCAAGTGATGATTTTGAAGATCTCAAGGGGATTTCAAGCTGCTTCGGTGGCTTTAGGAAATATCAGGGGTCCAATTTGAGTTCAGAGTGTTTCAGCAATTTAAAGGGTGAAATGTGCAAAGAAGTTTAATCCTTTCGGGCTGGAGGGACCATATGGTCGGCGTTAAGTCAGACCGGATCATCTGTATTTCAAATTCAGAAATATCGAATTCCTTCGCTTATCTTTACCTGCCCAAAAAAATGCGTAGTCCACTTAGACTTAACGCCGACCATATATGGTATCAACGGTCAAACCGATCATAACAAACGTGTTATGTGGTTGTGGCCGCAGCAGCGAAACATTCCAAATCTAAAAGGTTTAAAGGACTTTCAAGGGTATTCCGGGATTCTCAGAGAGCTTCACGTTGACTCAATAGAAGTTCCTCCAAAACCGTCTGAAACCCCTGCAAGTTCACCTTAACTCCTGCACTCATTCTGGAATAATAACGCAGCCCTTCTGAAACTACAATGTTTATCCAACTGACGGCAAAAATCACGCATAGGCCACCATCTCAAGTCAAGACTCTGGACCAGGCGTTCGCTTTGTTGAGCTTGCTCATCGGATGGCCGATAGGACCATCTGGATCTAGCATGGGCCAGTCTTGGCATGGCACGTCAACAGCCAATTCGAAGTGATTTAGGTGCTCCACGGTAATGGACTGCCACAGCAACCCACTATTTGATTCACGATCAATCGCATCTACCAGGACCTCGTCGATTACGATGAGGAACAGGAGCGGTGATAGTATACTCCATACATCCTTGCCTCACTCCAGCAACTACCCGGATGAGATCGGACAAGACACCGTCTGCTTAAAAATGCCCTGTACTGTGCTTCAATGATGCCGATGAGTTCCTCAGAAACACCCTTGTACCCCCTCTTGATTGGGACGGTCGAAAGCTTTTTCGTAATCAATGAACACCAAGAGGAGAGATTCTTGGAATTCATTGATTTGCTTTAAAATGATATGGAGCGTGACAATATGGTCTCCATAAAAGTTCTGCGACCCCCGGGACTCTTCTTGATTTCATGCTACGGACGGCTGCTTCTATTCCCTGCAATTATGGAGCTTTGGGGTTGACACGGGTAATACGACGAATCCTTGGTGGATCATGTTGAGGTGTTGGTGTCGCGGCCGATACTTGAAAAAGTGCTCAAATCAGCGTTTTATCTGGTAAGTGATCGGCCGCGTCAGTCAATAGCTGTCCAGATGTGTCTTTAACGGGCATCGTAGCATTCGTCTTAGTCCCACTAAGGCGATGTAAGACAGCGTAAAGGAGACGGATGTCGCCGGTGATTGCGGTTTTCTCGCCTTCGTCGGCTAGGGAGTCTGCCCACGCTCTTTTGTCCCGTCTACATCCTAAAACGAAACAACACATGCTTGTGTACAATGTACACAGATTTGTGTACTACTAGAGCAGCCTCTACCCCTGTGTCAAATGTACACAGTTACTTTTTTGGCTCTAGCGCTGGTATGGGAGCACAGTTTATAATTATTTTTCTCTAAACGATGACATGCATTATCAGGAATAAATGATCAGGAATAAAGAATAAAAATAAATGTTAATTTTGTTCTCATGCCAGCGCTAGAGCCAGAAAAGTAACTGTGTACATTTGACACAGCGGTGAGGCTGATCCAGTAGTACACAAATCTGCGTAACTTCTGTAACCGGGTACATGAGCGTTACACTTCCTTCTCAAGATGCGAATAGCGCTGACGGGCTACGGCTTTGGCTCCTCGTGTTTTCGCTCGCTCTATCGCGGCTTTGGCGTTCCTTCACTCCTCTACATTCATCCGGGTGCCATCTGTGATCCACTGCTTTCTTTGAGTGAGTAGCTCGCTCAAATTATTCTCGCCGCGTGACGATGAAGGCGTTCTTGATGGTTCTTCATTATTCTTTTTGATCATCACGGTTCTCCAGCTTCACCGTAGCATCTTCCAGTCGGCGTGTGTTGAACCGGTGCCCGATTTTGTCCTCCTGCCGATGGATCTTTGCAATGTGCAGCCAGATCATGCTAGTTTAGGAGATGATGATCGAGCGCAAAATCGGCGATACGTTTGTTCCGTACATCCAGAAGGCTCCTTCTCCATTTTAGGCTGATGCAGATGTAATCGGTTTGATTTTCCGTGACGCAAATCACGGGAAACCATGTTTCTTTGTGCACTGGTCGATGAGAAAAAAGCGACCCCTCAATAAACATGTTATTGTTGCCACAAATCTCTGCAAATAGCTCTCCGTGTTCGCTCATTTCTCCGAGACCATGGAGTCCCGTGACGTGTTCATAGTTCGAGTTGTCGGAACGAACATTCGCGTTGAAGTCGCCCATGATGAACTTGATATCACATTTTGTAATCTTATCCTCGACAGCATTCGGTTGGCTGTAAAAGTTCTCTGTGTCTTAGATTTCGGCATCATCGATTGCGCAATGTTCTAAATTTGGCCACAATTATCCTCTCATTAATAGGTTCCTACTTCATGAGCGCAAGAGCATGAGTGCTAAGCAGGAAACTAACTCCACGATGAAGAGGAGCGTATTCGCTCGTAGGCTAGAGTATAACCGAATATGCCCCGATGCCAATCTGTGTTTGCCAAAATTTGATCAACGAGCTTTTGCTCAGTACTTCGATCTCAAACTTCATAAGGCTTGCCTCATTGGAAAGTTATGCCAATTTACACTGCTGGGCTAGGGTTACCAGTCCGATGAAAGGTCTTTAATAGTAGGAACTTGCGAATAGCAAGTATTCGATACCGAGAGAGCAATCGGCACAGACAGAAGAGTGTTAGTCGCTCTCGTGTCTAAGAGTGACTAAAGAAAAACTTGCAAGTTCCGGGGCGGACAATCAAACCCCAGCCCAACCACTTATGAAGCAAATGTGCATCCAACTACGCCATGTGCCGCATTATGCCCTACAAACTGTACCAAACTTTGTTGAATGTCGTAATGTAGCATATCAACGAATAACCGGTCAACAATTACACCAGAAAAACTAACAACTAAACGATACAGCTATTAATCTGTCTGTCTTTTGGCCAGATTTTCTTTCCCCGGATACATAAAGCTAACCAGATGGTACAACCAGCCAGTGTCTTAACCATCTAGCGCCACCTCACATACGGCATGGACGACATGGGGACGCCAGCGACGCAAATTGAACCAGTCTTTTATAGCAGCTGCATTGAACGCAACTCCCCCACTGACTGACTGACCGAGGTCCGTCCGCGCTGTCATTAAGATCAACGCCACTTGTAATGTACCTAGACCTACGATACCGTTTGACTGCAACAACGAGAACTCGGAGCAAATCTGGCTCGCGTTGTCCAGGTCAACAATAAAGCGACTCAACCAACCGGTCAGTTTCTTACCCAAAAGGTTGCAAGTATGCAACACATTTTGTCAAGGCAGTTTGAGGCTGTGTTTTTTATGTTCATTTGCGCCGTCAATTGCATTAAATTCCCATCGTCCGTCAAAGGCACTACTGGCTGGACGACGCCGCATGCCCTGCCAGGCCGATCGTTTATTGTGGTGAGAACATTATTTTAAACGGCGGCCCGGGGGTTTCCATCGGGTTTGGATCGAGTTTCTATTCTATGTCGACGTAGCTCGTCAATCGCTTGGACATGGTTCTTTTGATTTGCATTCTTTTTAAGCGCTGCACCATTTTTCGACTCGGTGGGACATTAATCTTTGTTGATCTAACTAAGTGAATAGTTCGCACATAGTTGGAATAGTTGAGGCGATTTCCATATCTAGGGTGGTTTACTTGAGAGTAATTTACTCGACTCGTTTGAAATTGACATTTGAACTGGATATCAAATAATGTACAAATGGGGTCTCCTGAAATAGGTGTCCGATTGAAAAATATTGAAAAAAGAAATTAAAGTTATCTTTTTAAAATATTACCCTGAAATGTCTTTATCAAATACCACAGACAAACAGACGTCTCACTCTACTCACTTCCCATCGTTTCACTCATGGCTCGCTCATGGCGCTCGCATCGCTTTTGCTCCTGTTGACGTTTGCTCACTACCGCCATCTACTCAGTGGGTTTGCGTACCACAGCATTATTAGCATTAGGCGATTATGTTTGCGTGACGATGATTCTTATCGCATTTTGTTCCAAGTGATACGTCAGTTTGTCTGTGCAAATACTATTATAAGGATTGCTAAACGATTGTTTGTAAAAACCCTTTATTTGGATTTGTGTTTCCATTGGATTTTTCTAGGAATCAGAAATTTCTTCTGCAAATATACTGCGCTTCTACATACGTTCTCCAGAAGTTTCATCAGGGCCTTCGTAAACCAGATCAACAACACTTAGGAACATTATGACGGTACATTTTCATCACAAAGGCCAGCAAAAGCTTGAAACTGATGCCATCGTAATTTCAACGCCAGCGATGATCACCTTGCCTTAAGATAATAGTATTATTCCTAATGATCATTACAATCCATCAGGGTAGCAATCAATAAGACCCACTTTCACAATGCTGAACACATCACATACGGAAAGGAAATCCACTCTGACAGACCTTGCATTTCTCTAATAACGCAGCATCACAGCGAGGAAGCAATCCCGCACAGCACAGTATAATTTTAGCATTCTGCTCACTCCCGTGCAGCAAGCAGTTCCAATTTGTTCTGCTGTTTCAGCAAATAAGCAGCGAAACTGGCAGACTTGGAGAAGTCCGGATGTGTATGTTTGTTTATCATTTCTTTTCGCTCCGGCATTTTTTCGGCGATATGAGGAAAACTTGCCCGTACTGCAGTGGTGCAGCAATTTTTTTCCGGCGTCGAAGTCGACGTCGTCGCCGCCGCCAGAGCACATGCACCCCCTACGGTGCACGGAAAATTTGTCCCATATAAAGATCTGTTTCGTCGTTACCTGCTGGGAAAGCGTGGAGCCATGATATGCTGGTTAGTGGCTCTGGAAGCAGGATTCTAACGGAATTTATAATTTTATCACGTTTTTTCACTGCTTGTTTGGGAGGATATGTGGGTCTTTTTTTTCGGTTTCCGGGTTAGCGTACTAGAAATGTCACTATGAGTAAATAAAAATCGCAACGGTACGAACATTTGGCAAGAATATTGCGATGCGGTGCTAGTTTACGAATGAGAAAGTTTGAAGGAAAAATGTAGGTGGTGGGTATGACAGAAAAACAACTTCACGGATTTTGTGGTCAAACTGCTATCGCTTCTGATTCATATGTAGAAGGTCCTTGATTCAATGCCTTGTCTGTACCTATCCTCTTTCTTTGTATCTTCCAATTTTCTTTTTCCCATAGCCAACGGTTTCCTTCCTTCCAGTTTCACATCACAGAATAATCAATCCATTCCAGAAGGTACACCTACAGGAGTAGGAACCCACGGGTCATACAGCATACGCTATGTAACCGATAATGTAAAGTATAGCCTAGGTCGTCTTGAAAAACTTTGTCGAGGACTGCAAACCGATTCGATGCTTGTAAAAATGTTATATTCTGTGTGTGAACTTTGTTGGATATGTGTCGCTTTAAAAATCTGCACACATGTTACCGGTGTTAAATATCAGATCAGAGGCCACAACACCTAGGTGTTTGTAGAGTGTTGAACCCTTTCGGTTTAATCGAAGTCAACGCACTTGTCAGAATAAAACAAATATTTTCGTAAAACATGGCTACGTTACGTTAGAACTTTGATTGGCTTGTAGATCTTATGCTCCATGTTGTATTCTTGGACACTATCCGTTAGAATCAATAAATCCCTTGTTTAATCTGAGCGAATTCAAACCACGTTCATTATATTTGTTCATCAACTATTATACAAGATAATCAATAACTGGTGGAGCAAAACCTGTAATCACATGAAACGAGCAACGGTCGTTTCAAAAGAAAAACGATAAATGTATATAGTGTTCGTTTCGAGCAGTGAAATCTTTCGATCGGTCGTAGTTAAGCTAAGAGGGTGACTGATTCATCGAGTAAAGCCAGCAGAATAATTAGTACTAGGAATGTAGAATCCGGAAGTATGAGGTAATAATTAGTACTAAATCTTAACCCAAGTGGGTTTGATGTATACTAGAAAAAGCACTCTCGGTCTTTCCCTTCTAGGCAGCCGAGTGATCAAGTTCAGAAAAAAAGTATATTTTTAAAGTGAAGTGAGAAAATACGAGAAGCCATTAACCTTATTAAGTAATTAAAAATAATCGAAATTAAAATAGTGTTTTATAAAATTCATTTGATTGATTCCAGAGGTGTTTTTTTTATCAATTTTCCTGATCGCAAATCGTGAGTCGTGTGCAGTTATTAAAAGCGATCTGTGTAAGTTAACATGTTTTATCAGCCTAGCTCAAAATGTTATAAGAAAAACCTTTTAATAGAAACACGAAGATATTACAACACTATTACATTTGTGAGAAAAAGCTACGGTGAAATTTCATCGAAAGAGACAGGTAAATTATGGTGTAGCCTATATGCGGTGTGAGTGCTGTATACGAGTAAGTTTTCGTATACAGTGCCCACGTGCCGGCGGAGTGCCGGATTATTGGGGGAGCATCGACAGGGCGTCGGATCGGCATCGTCTGCCCGCCGAATTCCGATTCGTAGAAGCTTGAGAGCGAGTGGAAGACAGCGGCAACCCGCCTAGGTGCGCCCTATAGCCTCGTGGCTGCGCGCCACAATAGACCACCTAGAGAGCGTCGGTCAACGACGAAGAATCTCGGCCTCGCACTCTCACGCTCCAGCTCTGTGGTTTCAGCGAGTGTTCTAGGAGGGAAAGGATAGCCACGCCAGCGCGGTTGACCCCTCCCGACTCACGTGCTTCCCGCCTCAAGTCGACCCTCTCCGGACTCGACATACTACGGCCGAGCCAACGCTACCGAGACAGTCGTACAGCATCCAACGACTGCATCCAGCCCCCGTGCCCGTCGAACCCCTCCAACGACCGTGCAGCTCGCACCACTCGACGTCACGGGCACCAACACGTACTTGCCCACGACCCAAGATCAGCATCGCGGTGCTCGCATATCGCTGCCTAATCGATAGTGTGCTGGGGTGGACCGGTCATCGTCGGTCTTCGGAATCGACCTGTAGCGATCGCATGCCCTCGGATCGCTACCTGGGCTCGGGATCATCCACTGGTGGTGTAGGTAACCACAAAGAATTGTAAGTACTCCAACCGCATTTTCTCTCATGGGCGACACCACTACTAGGAACAATTAGGTTAAGATTGTATTCTTTAAACAACTCTCTCATTCCAACACGACTTCACCTCAATATAAATGCATACCAACACAGGCAGTGACGTCACTATTAGGGCCAGGTTTAAATGAAATAATAACAAGCGCTTGAAGGCCAATAAAATTAGGAACTAAATTGAAACGAAACACCTGTGGAAGAATTGCTTTTTAATAAATTTTGTTTTGATGATGCAATAAGGTGGAACGTAATTTGTTATTTCACTGAATAAACTTGATTGCTTTTTCTTTTACAATACATTTAGAATCTTTTCAAATTAGAATTGGGAATACCCTTGAACGTGAATTGGGAGTTAGTTGATTCAGTCTACTGAGTAGTTGGAATTTTAGGTCGTGCAGGTTGGTCTTGCTGTGAGGTTGAACTACGGCTAGCTGGGCAATTCGATCCGCAATTCCTAGCCGACGACTAGTTCGTCTGGCGCATAAGCTGGGAATTTGGAGGCCCCACCAAGACCTACCTTACACACACAATAATTAAAATACTACTATCGCTCCTTTCTCCGGATTTCTTTAAACCTCCGTTTCCGCCACAAGCCAGGCCGAAATCATCGTAACGATGCGGACGCCGTGTCTGCCGCTTGGGACGAGTTCCGGTTGTTATCGGAGAGGTAGATTGATCAGTCATCGATAGAGTCCTCGACCTGCTGGTGGCTAGTCTTCGAAAATGCGATGAATTTCGTCGAAACACATTTCCGTTGGAGTTCCCGAACACAACGGAGTTACCTTCCTTTTTAGTTATCGCGTAGCGTTCTTTGTTGAATGAAGCTGATAACTTGTTTTGCTTGCAGAATTTGCTCGTAAGTACCTGATCACTTTGATGTTTGTTTCTCATCCACGGTGCAGCTGGCCATGTTGATGTTTGGATGCTGTATTGTATAAAATGTCCTTGTCCCGGATATCCTGATCTGCATCGTGCTCCTACAGACTCTCATCTCCAGCAGCCAATCTTTGAACTTCCTACCAAGCGCTAACTCAGCCGGTGATTGGTCGATTGTTGGATGAACGGTGACAGAATAAACATAGAAAGACTCCTCCAGATCACGTGTTCAATCTGAGCGATTCAGTGCACAAATTCAAAGTTGCTTGGGAATACTTCTATTTTGCCTCTTCTCGTTTCCTTGAGGCCAGTAGGGCAGCGTTTTTCAAACTATGGGTCGCGACCCAAAGGTGGGGCTCGCGGAACGAAGCCGTGGCGGGATGCGTTGCGCTTCTGATAGTACTTCCGTATTTCTTGAGAACGGCACAGCAGTTCCATTTCTTAACACTCTGCTTCTTCCAGGCGGCGCTTTTTCTCCCGTTCCACGTTCTGTAGAGTCCCTTGCTGCAGCATTACCGCCCTCGCAGGAGAAGAACGTCTCCTCCAAAACCGTTCTGCACTCTTCGTCGAATCATTCGTTCCGTCGATGCCGTTCCACGTACCTGATGGTGCTCTCGGCTGCGTCGTTGATGGCTGCTTTCACTGTACTCCAGCAGTCCTCTAGAGGGGCCTCATCGAGCTCGCCCTCGTCTGGCAACGCGGCCTCGAGATTCTGCGCGTATGCTGAGGCGACATCCGGTTGCTTCAGTCGCTCTAGGTTGTACCCTGGCGGTCGCCGGTATCGTACATTGTTTGGGCGCAGTTTGACCATCACCAGATAGTGGTCGGAGTCGATGTTGGCGCCACGATAGGTCATGACGTCGATAATGTCGGAGAAGTGCCGTCCGTCAATCAGAACGTGGTCGATTTGCGATTCCGTTTGTTGTGGTGATCTCCAGGTGTAACGATAAGGGAGGCTGTGTTGGAAGAAGGTGCTACGAATGGCCATGTTCTTGGAGGCGGCGAAATCGATGAGGCGTAGGCCATTTTCGTTCGTCAGCTGGTGGGCGCTGAACTTACCAATCGTCGGTCTGAATTCCTCCTCCTGACCTACCTGAGCGTTCAAATCTCCTATGATGATCTTGACGTCGTGGCTTGGGCAGCGATCGTACTCGCGTTCGAGCTGCGCGTAAAATGCGTCTTTGTCATCATCAGTGCTTCCGAAGTAAGGGCTGTGCACGTTTATTATGCTGATGTTGAAGAATCGGCTCTTGATCCTCAACCTGCACATTCTTTCGTCGATCGGTCACCAACCGATCACGCGCCTCTGCATGTCGCCCATCACTATAAAAGCTGTTCCCAGCTCACGATCGTATGATTACCTCTAAACGTTCGCACCATAGATGCTGTCCAACCTCCTGCAGCGCTACGATTCCGAACCCATGGTCCTTCAGTATATCGGCCAGTATGCGGGTGCTCCCGATGAAATTGAGAGATCTGCAGTTCCACGTACCGAGCTTCCAATCGCAAGTCCCTTTTCGTCGCTGTGGTTGTCGTCATCGGTATCGGTTCGCACTCTTCTCATTTCATTTATTTAGTTCACATCGCACTCTTCTCTTGTTGATTTTTCGGTGCTAGTCTTTTTGCGGCTGGCTCGCAGGGCCTGACACCAACCCACTAACCCAGGGAGCTGGGTTTACCATCCCGGAAGCTACAGGTTCTGCATTGCCATTTACTCCAACTACCGTGCTAAATAGCTAGATTCAAGCGCCAGTCTTTGCTGGGGGTGGTGTTTTTAATGGGCGCCCAGGAGATACGTAATAATTTATCTGAGCTTCCCTAGCGCCTAAATGTATTCAATTCTAATTCTACTATATCGAGCTGGTTGCCTTATGCGATGCTATCACTTTCTACTCTGCCCATGGTAGAAGGATGAGCACGATTATGCTGATGTGTTGCTGCCTTTTCTTTTCCCGTCAGATTGGGGTCCATTATAATTCGGAAGAGGATCAGTGTCAGCCGGTCTCGGGGGAAGGAGCTGCTGGGCGAAAAATTGTCGGGGCTGGAATAGAACCCATGATCACCCACTTATGAAGATAACTTGTGACCACTGCGCCACCGGCCCCGACTTTCAGAAACTTCTCCAGCGTTTCTTCAGAAATCTTTGCAGGTATTTTGAAAGAAATTTCTCCAGCGCTTTCTTCAAATTTCTCTGACATCCAAGAAATTTCCTTAAATAATTTTTTCAGGAAGATTTCCATGGGCTCCTTTTAGAAATTCTCCTAGGGATTCGATTGAAAAGCCTTCGGACATTTCTTCAGGGATTCCTGTATAAATTTTTTAGATAAAATCTTCCAGAGACTCCTTCAGGAATTCATACAGTATTTTCTTCAATAAATTTATCAGAGATTTGTTCAGAAGATGCTATAAAAGTTCTGATAAAAATTACCACAGGAATCATCCAGAAAATTCTTGAGTTACCTAGTACTTTCAATTATTCAGGCAGAATCATCTTCATGATTTCCTCCAGATATTCCTCCCTGTATTTTACCACAAATTCTTCCGAAATTTCCTTTTAGGATAACTCTATGAATTTCTCCACGAATTATTCAGGAAACTGGGGCTTGTGGCGTAGTGGTCATACGTTCACTTCAAAAGTGGATGGTCATGGGTTCTTTCCGAGCTCCGGCATTTTCAATGTTTCGTCAATTCCTTATTTCACCAACAAAGTTAACCATGAACACGTTTGACACTTCTCAGGTCATTTTGGCAGACCACATACATTCACGAAGAAGACGGGTCATATATTCTACTTAATCGATCTTGTTGAGGTCCTTGCCATGTTCATGATACATCTGTCAAAATACCATGAGATTTGTCAGTCATTTTGAGGTTAGGTTCGTTAGTGTAATAAACAATTGCTCTTCCTGACAAACTACTGATCATATGCTCTAACGGACCCGAAAACTTGGATGTCGGCCAAACGGCAACTCATAATGAACCCCCAATCGGACTGGAAAAGGAACAAGAGCCACACATCATCATCCTCGTGCTCAACAGGGTAGAAAAGTGCCAGCAGCACAAAGGCAACCAGTTCGATATAGTATAATTGTAGTGCAGCTGTCAATGTTAATGGCTCACGCGGTGCCCCAAGTGAACAAAATAGTTGTAAATTAGCTTGAATGGTTGAAGAGTTAAAATTCCTCAAGAAATTTATTCAGACATTTTTTTCATAAGCTTCGTCGGAAATTATAATAGCTTTAGTACACGAATTACATAACGCCAAAATCGGCCATTTTAGATCCCCTCCCCTGCTCTCATTGTAAAGCTTTTGTCCTCCTCTCCTCTTCTTGGCGTAACGTCCTCACTGGGACAAAGCCTGCTTCTCAGCTTAGTGTTCAATAGCACTTCCACAGTTCTTAACTGAGAGCTTCCTCTGCCAATGACCATTTTGCATGTGTATATCGTGTGGCAGGCACGAAGATACTCTATGCCCAAGGAAGTCAAGGAAATTTCCTTTATGAAAAGATCCTGGACCGACCGGGAATCGAACCCGTCACCCTCAGCATGGTCAAGCCTGTGCGTTTTTTACTGCCTCGGCTATATGGGCCGCTTTTGTATGAAACCCCATTTTATTTTTGTAAGGATCGTAACGCTACGCTGGACTCTCGCCTTAGCCTATAGCGTTACGTAGTTTGTGTATGAAAGCTTAGAAACAAGAAAGTTTTCGAGGAATCTTAACAGAAAGTTATCCAGGCATTTTTCTAGGATTTTTTTTGCAGAAAGTCCTTTAAAAATTCGTACACCGATTTGTCTAGTAATACTTTCAGGAAGCTCACCTAGAATTGTATCAAACGATTTCTTCAGGAACATTTTTTTTTTAATTCCTAAATAAACTTCTCTAGCTATTTCACCAACGATTTCTCGTAAATGTAATTATTTGTTACAAAATCTATGTTTTTATGCTCCTGTGCGTTCTCTCCGTAATCGTTCGTTTTTGTGGATTTCTGCTCATCGCAAGAACTATGCGCATTTGGATCCGTTTGACACTAGTTGTAGATTATTTAACGAAGATACTGATGTGTTCGATTTTAACGTCTCGAAAAGTGTTTTTAGTAATAGGATAAGGTTTATAAGTTTTTTTTTCCTCCCCTGTTGGGGAAATTAAGCCACTGCGTCCAATAGGCTGAACTTTTGTGGCAGGTTTATAAGTTAGGCAGCAGTCTGTAAAACCTAGCGTTGAAGATGATGGTAAATAAATTAAATTAAATTAAATTAATTCTACAGATATTTCTCAAGAATTTTCCTGAAATTTCCTTAGATATTTGTCTAGAGATTCGTCCGAGAGTACTTCATGAGATATCTACAGAGCTTCTACTTAAGATTTCTACAGTAATCCTTTTGAGGATGTATCAATAATTCCTGCTCGGACTTGTTCAAAAATATTTCTGGAAACTTTTAAGAATATTAGAAATTTCAACAGATTCTTGAAAATATCACGCTGAGGACCTGGGATCGAATCCCACTAACGACATACTCACAAAAAATGTGGGCTCTTCCTTCGGAAGGGAAGTAAAACGTGGGTCCCGAGATGAACTAGCCTAGGGTCAAAAATCTCGTTAATACAGACAAAAAAAAAGATTCTTGAAAAGTTTTCCATGGAGTTGTTTTTCAGCAATTCCTCTAAACATTTTTTACTTTATCCTGCGGAGATTCCTTCGCAAATTCTTCCATGGGTTCCTCGAAGAATTCCTTAAGAGATTCCTTCCATTCCTTCCTGAAAACTCCTACAAGGATTGTTTTCAGAAATTGCTCCTGCGGAATACATTACCTGAGATTCGTCCAGGTTTTCCTGCAAGAATTGTTTAAGATGTTCTGGAACTATTTGTTCAGATTTTTTTTAAATTGCACAAAAAATGCTGGATCTTCAAAGAAATCCCTCAAAAAATTCTTGGTTATGCATTTGGAGATTCCCAGAAGCAGTTCTTGAATATTTTTCTCTGGAAATTGTCTCTGGAGGAAGTTCGGAATAAATGCCTGAGAGACTGTAGGCACCTCCTTAACTCCTACAAAAAAAAATGAGAAACTTCTGGAGGAGCTTAGTAATTAATTCCAATGACAAAATGCTTGAAAGTTTTCTAAAGAGATTCCCAAAGGATTCCTAAAGATATCCCGCAGATACGGGCGTAATTCTGAAATGAGTCACAATACATTTCTGAGAATTCCTTCCACGAAGAAGGATCTGGAGAAATTTTTAGAAGAATTTCTAAAACAGTTTCTGACGGGACTACCCAAGTAACCATGCTGTTGAAGCTGTACGTATTGCATATATAAAGCGCATATATTGGCATGCACTGCCCTACATTAACCATTAAAGTTGAATGAAAGTGACATGTGGCGCCGCTATTGCTGATTTACGATTATACTGGTATAATCGTAATTCAACAATAGTGGCGCCACTTCCCACTTTAATTCAACTTTAAAGGTTTATATAGAGCAATGCAATACATGTGTGTTATTTATGCAATACGTTCAGCTTCAACAGCGTGGTTACTTGGGTAGTACCCAACAATCTCTACCTGAGGGCAGTTATGTAGGAAATCCTTCAGAAACGAAAAGTTATCCCGAAAGAATTCTTCAGAGTATCATTGAAGAAATTTCTCAAAAAATTAGCTTTTGAGGAGATATTTGAAAAAAAAAATACCTGGGAATACTGGAGAACACTCTGCTGAAGACTTGCACAAGAATTTCTAGAAAATTGAAAAATGCTATTCTGAAATAATTTCTGCAAAAATTGCTGAGAGAATCTTAGCTGAAATTGCTGAAGCAACACCGAAAAAAAAATCTGAAAGAACTCCTGAAGAAAGGTCTATTGAATGAATCCTAAGCCATCCCTGCTAATGGAATACCTGGAGGAACTTCTGGAGAAACCTTGAAGATTTGCTGATTAAATGCTTGAGAGAATCCCTGGACATATGCTTGAACAAGGAACCACTGAAGACATTCCAACAATAATTTCTGAAAGTGTTCATTGAGAAACTTATAAATTTCTGATGGAAAACCCTAGAGGAATTTCGGAAAAATATTTTCAAACTTGCATCATTAGAAGAAATCTGGAAGAAGAATTTCCGGAGAAGTCCTTGAAGAAAACTCGCATAGAAATACCGTCAGAAATGTTTGAAGAAATACGTGTACGAACTTCTGTAGTATTCTTTGAAGTAATTTCCTAAATAATCACTGAAGGAACCCCAGAAAGAGTTATTGAAGGAAATCCATGTACTAGTTTCAAGATAAATATTTTAAGAAATGTCTTCAGAAACGCCTGAAAAAGACCCAATGAATATTTCTGGAGGAATTCCTCAGAGTATTTTTTGAAAAATGAAAATCTGGAAAAAAAATTTCAAAGATAAACATGAGTGAGGATGCATTCTAAATGGATATCTGGAGGAATTTTTTGAAAAATTATAGCAGAAATCTAGATCTAGGGAAACTTACAATAATCATATTTTTATAAAAATTCCTGTAATTTTTTGATTAATCCTGAAATAATTCCATAACGAATCTTTGGCAGTATCCCAGGAGAAAAAGTAAAAGTAGTATAGTATATAAATCTCGGAGGAATATTTTCATGTTAAACAGGAAGGCGCTGTGCACAGCACTTTCAAATAATAATCACGGTCGGAAGTCAATTCATCAGCAACAGTGTATTTGCTCTTGCAAAAATAACCTTCTCTTCTCAAGAGCATTGAGTTTCCTATTTTTATGCAAATTCAAAATCTCCTGCTCTTATGGTAACTTTCAGTGTTAAACCTCTGAACCATCGGTATCTAATGTGTATCTTTTCAGTCAAGGCTAATCAGCTAAGCACCGCTCAACGAGAACGCACCCAAACAAAAACTCAACCTCGCGTGTGTTTCCTAAACAGTTCCTCTAGCATAATTTACTGCTGAGTGGTTTTTGGGGTCTTTTACGCACGCCTAGTTACCAAACGGTTACCAGTGTTTTTTTTTTACATAAGAAATCATGTAGGCCACGCAAATCAATCTGCCACTGTTGTCGCCTTTGGAAGTGCTTGCTTTTTTTGCTATCGTTGCACAGTCAGTCAGCGGTGGTTATTGCACCGAGTGATTGAATACGTTATTGGTGCGAAACCGTCGTCATCGACATTATTGCATTGTTTCGCTACTGGTCGATCAACGGGGCACCATGGTGCGTCGCGTCTTGGATGCCCAACCAAGATGTGGTTTGTTATGTTTACGGTAATATTCACAATTGGGTGTGCGATTGGACGCACAAAAAGTGTCGACATAATTGGACGACGAAATTCAACTTGGTTTGACGAAGGGAGCCGAAGCTAATCTACTTTGATTGGTTTTTACGGGGTTTGGGCAAAAACCGATTGTTACGTTGAACAATCATACGCGGTGAATTGGGCATTGGTTGGTGTTCTCTAGCAGAGGGTCTATGTTGCACACCATGCTTAAAGTGACGGATTTTATTCTCGATTGGTCCAGGGTCTTTTCTTAGAATGCTTGACTTCTATGGGGATGGAGATCATAACACATACCATACGATACACTGGAATCTCAATTTACGACTACTTTATTTGCGTGAGACTAAATATACGATCACCCCTTGTACACTAATTCCAAATAGCGTTCCCCCCATTTACGCAATCGTTCTTGGTTCAACCCCTGACCTGGGTTCGTCCCTTCTCTCTTACTTTGTTTCTTTCTATCTACTTTCTCATCAGACTAGTCGTAATATTCTAGATCATCCAAATTATTTTTGAGCTTAGATCCCAAAGTCTACGCGTGTAACGGTAACTTCTTTCACTATACAAACCTACGATTTATATTCCATAACGTCCAGTTAGTCTTCTGAAAGTTCAATAGACAGTATCAGATCAGTCGGGATATGCTAGGCCATCCAAACTGTTCTTGAGCTTAGATCCTAAAACTTACGCGTGTAATGGTAACTTATTTCACTATACAAAGCAACTATTTGTACCCTATTATGTCCAGTAAGTCTTCTGAATGTTCAAAAGACAGTATCAGAACAGTTGGGATATCCTAGGTCATCCAAACTGTTCTTGAGTTCAGATCCTGAAGTCTATGGGTGTAACGTCAACTTTCATTATACAGAGCTACGGTTTGTATTCCATAACGTCCAGTTAATCTTCAAGCAGTTCAAGAGACAGTATCAGAATAGTTGGGATATCCTAGGCCACTTAAGCTGTTTTCGAGTTTAGATCCTAAAGCCTGTGGGTGTAACGGTAACTTCTTTCATTATACAAAGCTACGATTTGTAATCTATCATGTCCAGTAGTCAGAATCGTACACACTTTCCAGCAATATGGACAACATATAAATATATAAATAAAATATACAAATATGTGTACAAATATATATACAGGGTGTTTGTTTCCGGACTTTAAATAATTTGGGGGCAGATAGGTCTTAATGAGACATGAAAAAGTGCCCAAGGAACATGGGGTCGCAAATCACTGCTAAGTGAGTTATTCAAAATTCTATGATTTTTAACATTCAAAATTTCAAAAAATTGTATCTCAGCTATCTTTGATCAAAATCTCAATCTTATTGCATGAATTGAAAGCGTGAACCATTGTGCTGTTATGCTTCTTGGACAAAAACTCGATCTAAAGTGATTAACATGCTTAAATTTTGGAAAGTTTGCGGCAAATGCAGAAAAAAATGCTCTTTTTTTAGGTATTTTTGTTGTTTTTTAATAAAAACACGTAGTAAAGTAGAAAAGTGATATTCTACAAAAGATTGTTTATGTTGTTTTCTACCAAACTCTCTTTGGGACCAACATTGAATTTTTTGTAGTTTGGCCACAATAATTAATTCAAAGTTAGGTAAGAAACTCATCGAATTGCGAAAAACATCGCCCCGATTTCATTGAACCGTGCTTTGGCAGCACTTCCCGTTCGTGTGCTTGCTGTTTACTCTCCCACCAGCAGGCAAGCGAAACTATTGCAACGCACATGAATAGCCAAACATTGCCACACAACCAACCAACTGGTCCTGATTGGTGTTATGTTTGGTCGTGCATAACAAACATTGCACCAATCTGGGCGAGTTGGTCGTTCGGGTGGAGAGCTGGAGAAGTTTGTAGCCATGACCATGCCTCTGTTATTGTTGATGTGGGGAATGCGCACAGTTCAAAGCGGCGCATCGAATTTCCGCTATAGCGGAAAGCAATGCGGAGGTTGCGTGCGAAAGGACGCGCGCAAGATTTTTAAAACATTGCTATGCTAGTAGCGATACCAATGTTGGTCGCGGAGAGCAAGGCGAGCTGCGTGGTGTTTAAAATCCTCTGCCGAGTTGGGTTTCCTTGCACTCGCAGTCGAACTGCGGTGCTATTCAGATGGGGTGGGGTTATGCTGACGAAGTCAGATATTATTTTATTGATTTTAAATAAGTAATTTAATGAATAATTCCATAATTAATGTGTGTTAATTTATTAGTGTTGTATAATTACAGCTAATTTGCTAAATAAGCTGTGATTATTCTTTTTTCTGGCATTACATACCATCGGGTATACAGTCTGTTCTGTACTATTTAAGGTATGAATGGGAGATATTAAGGTGAAACATCAAGAAATCCCGTTGCAATTTTGCATACAAACTTTAGAGGCACAATTCTGACGAACGAAGCATCGAACCAAGCCGCAGTTGATGTTCCTGGCTTTGCTCACTTGCAAAAAGAAGCAGCTTTTCCAAATCGAGAGCATTTGTTTACGAATTTCCAAGATTGGTGCTCTTGAAAACGTGAGTAGGGAGCCAAATCGGCCATTGTGGCAGCCATGTTTGTACTCTCTGAAGTTTCTCCTTAAGGTGGATTATTGCGGGAAGTTGGGGGTTTTAAATAAATGTTCGGTAATTTAAGATAATATTGGGGAGCATTCTGAGGGAAGTTGGTTCCTCCCAATAAGTGTTCGGTAATTTTAGGTGATATTAGGGGGCATTCTGAGGGAAGTTGGTTCCTCCCAATAAGTGTTCGGTAATTTTAGGTGATATTGGAGGGCATTCTTAGGGAAGTTGGTTCCTCCCAATAAGTGTTCGGTAATTTTAGGTGATAATGGGAGGCATTCTGAGGGAAGTCGGTTCCTCCCAATAAGTGTTCGGTAATTTTAGGTGATATTGGAGGGCATTGTTAGGGAAGTTGGTTCCTCCCAATAAGTGTTCGGTAATTTTAGGTGATAATGGGAGGCATTCTGAGGGAAGTCGGTTCCTCCCAATAAGTGTTCGGTAATTTTAGGTGATATTGGAGGGCATTCTGAGGGAAGTTGGTTCCTCCAAATAAGTGTTCGGTAATTTTAGGTGATATTGGAGGGCATTGTTAGGGAAGTTGGTTCCTCCCAATAAGTGTTCGGTAATTTTAGGTGATATTGGAGGGCATTGTTAGGGAAGTTGGTTCCTCCCAATAAGTGTTCGGTAATTTTGGTGATATTAGGGGGCATTCTGAGGGAAGTTGGTTCCTCCCAATAAATGTTCGGTAATTTAAGATAATATTGGGGAGCATTCTGAGGGAAGTTGGTTCCTCCCAATAAGTGTTCGGTAATTTTAGGTGATAATGGGAGGCATTCTGAGGGAAGTCGGTTCCTCCCAATAAGTGTTCGGTAATTTTAGGTGATATTGGAGGGCATTGTTAGGGAAGTTGGTTCCTCCCAATAAGTGTTCGGTAATTTTAGGTGATAATGGGAGGCATTCTGAGGGAAGTCGGTTCCTCCCAATAAGTGTTCGGTAATTTTAGGTGATATTGGAGGGCATTCTGAGGGAAGTTGGTTCCTCCAAATAAGTGTTCGGTAATTTTAGGTGATAGTGGTAGGCATTCTGAGGGAAGTTGGTTCCTCCCAATAAGTGTTCGGTAATTTTAGGTGATATTGGAGGGCATTGTTAGGGAAGTTGGTTCCTCCCAATAAGTGTTCGGTAATTTTGGTGATATTAGGGGGCATTCTGAGGGAAGTTGGTTCCTCCCAATAAATGTTCGGTAATTTAAGATAATATTGGGGAGCATTCTGAGGGAAGTTGGTTCCTCCCAATAAGTGTTCGGTAATTTTAGGTGATATTAGGGGGCATTCTGAGGGAAGTCGGTTCCTCGCAATAAGTGTTCGGTAATTTTAGGTGATAGTGAGAGGCATTCTGAGGGAAGTCGGTTGCTCCCAATAAGTGTTCGGTAATTTTAGGTGATAGTGGAAAGCATTCTGAGGGAAGTTGGTTCCTCCCAATTAGTGTTCGGTAATTTTAGGTGATAGTGGGAGGCATTCTGAGGGAAGTTGGTTCCTCCCAATTAGTGTTCGGTAATTTTAGGTGATAGTGGGAGGCATTCTGAGGGAAGTTACCTTACCTTACCGGTCAGGCTAAGGCCGGGGTGGCCTCTGCTGTACATAGTAGCCGCCTCCATTCCACTCGGTCCATGGCTGTTTGCCTCCAGTTCCGCACTCTGCGTAGGGTCCGCAGATCGTCCTCCACTTGGTCGACCCACCTAGCTCGCTGCGCACCACGTCTTCTTGTACCGGTCGGATGACTCTCGAGAACCATTTTAGTCGGGTTGCTATCCGACATCCTGATGACGTGACCCGCCCACCGTAGCCTCCCGATTTTCGCGGTATGGACGATGGTTGGTTCTCTCAGCAGCTGATGCAGCTCGTGGTTCATTCGCCTTCTCCAAGTCCCGTCTTCCATCTGCACTCCGCCGTAGATGGTACGCAACACCTTCCGTTCGAAAACTCCAAGGGCGCGTTGGTCCTCTGCACGTAGGGTCCATGTTTCGTGCCCATAGAGGACGACCGGTCTAATCAACGTTTTGTAGATGGTTAACTTCGTGTTACGGCGAACTTTATTCGATCGTAGAGTTCTGCGGAGTCCAAAGTAGGCACGATTTCCTGCCACAATGCGCCTCTGAATTTCTCTGCTGGTGTCGTTGTCGTCGGTCACCAGTGAGCCCAAGTACACGAATTGTTCGACCGCCTCGATTTCATCACCGTCGATATGAATTCGGGGTGGCGGGCGCGGTGATTCCTCCCTGGAGCCCTTGGCCATCATGTACTTTGTCTTCGACACATTAATGACTAATCCGATTCGCCTGGCTTCACTCTTTAGTCGGATGTACGTTTCCGCCATCGTCTCAAATTTACGAGCAATAATATCAATATCATCGGCGAAACCAAGCAGCTGAACGGATTTCGTGAGAATCGTCCCACTCGTGTTTATCCCCGCTCTTCTTATTACACCCTCCAAAGCAATGTTGAACAGCAAGCACGAAAGACCATCACCTTGCCGTAACCCTCTGCGAGATTCGAAGGGACTCGAGAGTGTCCCTGATACTCGAACTACGCACATCACTCGATCCATCGTCGCCTTGATCAACCGTATCAGTTTATCCGGGAATCCGTATTCGTGCATAATCTGCCATAGCTGTTCTCGATCGATTGTATCATACGCCGATTTGAAATCGATGAACAAGTGATGTGTGGGCACGTTGTATTCGCGGCATTTCTGCAACACCTGGCGGATGGCGAACATCTGGTCCGTTGTAGCGCGTTCACCCATAAATCCAGCCTGATATTGCCCCACGAACTCTCTTGCAATCGGTGATAGACGGCGGCATAAAATTTGAGAGAGTATCTTGTAGGCAGCGCTCAGTAGTGTGATCGCGCGGTAGTTCCCGCAATCCAACTTGTCGCCCTTTTTGTAGATGGGACACACGATACCTTCCATCCATTCCTCCGGTAATACTTCCTCCTCCCAAATCTTGGTAATGACCCAGTGTAGTGCTCTCACCAGTGCTTCTCCACCGTATTTTAGAAGCTCGCTTGGTAGTTGATCTGCTCCAGCGGCTTTGTTGTTTTTCAACCGGCCAACTTCCTCCTCAATCTCTTGAAGGTCAGGGGCCGGAAGTCTTTCGTCCTGTGCACATACTCCTAGATCTGTTACCACGCCACCTTCGGTACTTGCAACGTCGCCATTGAGGTGCTCATCGTAATGCTGCCGCCACCTCTCGACCACCTCACGCTCGCTCGTGAGAATATTCCCGTGATTATCTCGGCACATGTCGGCTTGTGGCACAAAGCCTCTGCGCGAGCGGTTCAGCTTCTCGTAGAACTTTCGTGTGTCCTTAGCGCGGTACAGCTCTTCCATCGCTTCGCGATCTCGTTCTTCCTGCTGGCGCTTCTTCATCCGGAAGACTGAGTTCTGCCTGTTCCGCGCCTGTTTGTAACGTGCCTCATTCGCTCTCGTACGGTGTTGCAGCATTCTCGCCCATGCTGCATTCTTCTCGTTTTTCAACTGTTCACATTCGCCGTCGTACCAGTCGTTTCTGTGATTCGGAGTCGCGAAGCCTAGTGCTGTAGCCGAGGTACTACCTATGGCGGATCGGATGTCCCTCCAGCCATCTTCAAGTGTAGCTGCGCCAAGCTGCTCTTCCGTTGGTAGGGCCACTGCTAACTGCTGCGCGTAGTCTTGAGCCACTTCTACGTTACGAAGTTGCTCGATGTTGAGCCGCGGCGTTCGACTTCGACGCGTGGTGATAACTGTCGAAAGTTTTGAGCGCATGCATACAGCTACTAAGTAGTGATCCGAATCTATATTCGCACTGCGGTATGTGCGGACGTTGGTAATATCTGAGAAGAATTTGCCGTCGATTAGAACGTGGTCGATTTGGTTTTCTGTTTGATGGTCGGGTGATCTCCAGGTGGCTTTGTGGATATCTTTGCGGGGGAAGAAGGTGCTTCGGACTACCATACCACGGGAGGCTGCAAAGTTTACGCATCGCTGGCCGTTATCATTCGATACGGCGTGCAGGCTGTTTCGCCCGATTACCGGTCTGTACATTTCCTCCCTTCCTACCTGCGCGTTCATGTCGCCGACAACGATTTTCACGTCACGCGGCGAGCAACCATCGTATGTTTGCTCTAACTGCGCGTAGAACGCTTCTTTCTCGTCATCGGGTCTCCCTTCGTGTGGGCAGTGGACGTTAATGATGCTGTAGTTGAAGAAACGGCCCTTAACTCTCAACATGCACATCCTTGCGTTGATCGGCTGCCACCCGATCACACGTTGTCGCATCTTGCCCAACACTATAAAACCTGTTCCCAGTTCATTGGTGGTGCCACAGCTTTGGTAGAAGGTAGCCGCTCGATGCCCGCTTTTCCACACTTTCTGTCCAGTCCAACAAAGTTCCTGCAACGCCACGATGTCGAAGTTGCGGGGATGTAGTTCGTCGTAGATTATCCTGTCACATCCTGCGAAACCTAGTGACTTGCAATTCCATGTTCCAAGTTTCCAATCGTAGTCCTTATTTCGTCGCGTGGGTCTTTGCCGATTGTATCGAGTCGTATTTTCTCCTATGTTATTCGCAATGGGGATTTTTACGGGTGGCTTATTGGGCCTACGCCAACACTCCTGTCTCGCCGGAGGGCCATCGTGCCAGTTCTGTTTAACGTCCCAACCAACACTGGGACGACCACGCTGATGGGGCTACCACCTTGGATCTAGCTGGGCGTGGTGCAGCGTTTCTTACTCAGCCGCTGGGTGCCAGAACAGACGCTGTTTGAGCCGCACCTCCTTGGTGAACAGACACTCGGATCGTACCTCCTCAATCTAGCTGAAGTCAGAAGGACAACAGTGCCCAGGCTGCACTACCAGCTAAGCACACAACTCTTAGCTGGCGGTCTTTGTCATCGCTTGACCCGTGGAAGCATGAGGTAGGAACTTGTGAGGACCAGAGCTATGTTGGACGCTCTCCTTATCGACTCACCGTTTCGCAGCCCCTGAGGGAAGTTGGTTCCTCCCAATTAGTGTTCGGTAATTTTAGGTGATAGTGGGAGGCATTCTGAGGGAAGTTGGTTCCTTCCAATAAGTGTTCGGTAATTTTAGGTGATAGTGGGAGGCATTCTGAGGGAAGTCGGTTCCTTCCAATAAGTGTTCGGTAATTTTAGGTGATAGTGGGAGGCATTCTTAGGGAAGTTGGTTCCTCCCAATAAGCGTTCGGTAATTTTAGGTGAAAATGGGAGGCATTCTGAGGGAAGTCGGTTCCTCCCAATAAGTGTTCGGTAATTTTAGGTGATAGTGACAGGCATTCTGAGGGAAGTCGGTTCCTCCCAATAAGTGTTCGGTAATTTTAGGTGATAGTGGTAGGCATTCTGAGGGAAGTCGGTTCCTCCCAATAAGTATTCGGTAATTTTAGGTGATATTGGAGGGCATTCTTAGGGAAGTTGGTTCCTCCCAATAAGTGTTCGGTAATTTTAGGTGATAATGGGAGGCATTCTGAGGGAAGTCGGTTCCTCCCAATAAGTGTTCGGTAATTTTAGGTGATAGTGGTAGGCATTTTGAGGGAAGTTGGTTCCTCCCAATAAGTGTTCGGTAATTTTAGGTGATATTGGAGGGCATTGTTAGGGAAGTTGGTTCCTCCCAATAAGTGTTCGGTTATTTTAGGTGATAATGGGTGGCATTCTGAGGGAAGTCGGTTCCTCCCAATAAGTGTTCGGTAATTTTATTTGATATTGGAGGGCATTCTGAGGGAAGTCGGTTCCTCCCAATAAGTGTTCGGTAATTTTAGGTGATATTGGAGGGCATTCTTAGGGAAGTTGGTTCCTCCCAATAAGTGTTCGGTAATTTTAGGTGATATTGGAGGGCATTGTTAGGGAAGTTGGTTCCTCCCAATAAGTGTTCGGTAATTTTAGGTGATAATGGGAGGCATTCTGAGGGAAGTCGGTTCCTCCCAATAAGTGTTCGGTAATTTTAGGTGATATTGGAGGGCATTCTGAGGGAAGTCGGTTCGTCCCAATAAGTGTTCGGTAATGTTATGTGATAGTGGGAGGCATTCTGAGGGAAGTTGGTTCCTCCCAATAAGTGTTCGGTAATTTTAGGTGATATTAGGGGGCATTCTGAGGGAAGTCGGTTCCTCCCAATAAGTGTTCGGTAATTTTAGGTGATAATGGAAGGCATTCTGAGGGGAGTCGGTTGCTCCCAATAAATGTTCGGTAATTTTAGGTGATAGTGGGAAGCATTCTGAGGGAAGTTGGTTCCTCCCAATTAGTGTTCGGTAATTTTAGGTGATAGTGGGAGGCATTCTGATGGATGTTGGTTCCTCCCAATTAGTGTTCGGTAATTTTAGGTGATAGTGGTAGGCATTCTGAGGGAAGTCGGTTCCTCCCAATAAGTATTCGGTAATTTTAGGTGATATTGGAGGGCATTCTTAGGGAAGTTGGTTCCTCCAAATAAGTGTTCGGTAATTTTAGGTGATAATGGGAGGCATTCTGAGGGAAGTCGGTTCCTCCCAATAAGTGTTCGGTAATTTTAGGTGATAGTGGTAGGCATTCTGAGGGAAGTTGGTTCCTCCCAATAAGTGTTCGGTAATTTTAGGTGATATTGGAGGGCATTCTGAGGGAAATCGGTTCCTCCCAATAAGTGTGCGGTAATTTTAGGTGATATTGGAGGGCATTCTTAGGGAAGTTGGTTCCTCCCAATAAGTGTTCGGTAATTTTAGGTGATATTGGAGGGCATTGTTAGGGAAGTTGGTTCCTCCCAATAAGTGTTCGGTAATTTTAGGTGATAATGGGAGGCATTCTGAGGGAAGTCGGTTCCTCCCAATAAGTGTTCGGTAATTTTAGGTGATATTGGAGGGCATTCTGAGGGAAGTCGGTTCGTCCCAATAAGTGTTCGGTAATGTTATGTGATAGTGGGAGGCATTCTGAGGGAAGTTGGTTCCTCCCAATAAGTGTTCGGTAATTTTAGGTGATATTGGAGGGCATTCTTAGGGAAGTTGGTTCCTCCCAATAAGTGTTCGGTAATTTTAGGTGATAATGGGAGGCATTCTGAGGGAAGTCGGTTCCTCCCAATTAGTGTTCGGTAATTTTAGGTGATAATGGGAGGCATTCTGAGGGAAGTAGGTTCCTCCCAATAAGTGTTCGGTAATTTTAGGTGATAATGGGAGGCATTCTGAGGGAAGTTGGTTCCTCCCAATAAGTGTTCGGTAATTTTAGGTGATATTGGAGGGCATTCTTAGGGAAGTTGGTTCCTCCCAATAAGTGTTCGGTAATTTTAGGTGATAATGGGAGGCATTCTGAGGGAAGTAGGTTCCTCCCAATAAGTGTTCGGTAATTTTAGGTGATATCAGAGGGCATTCTGAGGGAAGTTGGTTCCTCCCAATAAGTGTTCGGTAATTTTAGGTGATATTGGAGGGCATTCTTAGGGAAGTTGGTTCCTCCCAATAAGTGTTCGGTAATTTTAGGTGATAATGGGAGGCATTCTGAGGGAAGTCGGTTCCTCCCAATTAGTGTTCGGTAATTTTAGGTGATAATGGGAGGCATTCTGAGGGAAGTAGGTTCCTCCCAATAAGTGTTCGGTAATTTTAGGTGATAATGGGAGGCATTCTGAGGGAAGTTGGTTCCTCCCAATAAGTGTTCGGTAATTTTAGGTGATATTGGAGGGCATTCTTAGGGAAGTTGGTTCCTCCCAATAAGTGTTCGGTAATTTTAGGTGATAATGGGAGGCATTCTGAGGGAAGTAGGTTCCTCCCAATAAGTGTTCGGTAATTTTAGGTGATATCAGACGGCATTCTGAGGGAAGTTGGTTCCTCCCAATAAGTGTTCGGTAATTTTAGGTGATAATGGGAGGCATTCTGAGGGAAGTAGGTTCCTCCCAATAAGTGTTCGGTAATTTTAGGTGATATTGGAGGGCATTCTTAGGGAAGTTGGTTCCTCTCAATAAGTGTTCGGTAATTTTAGGTGATAATGGGAGGCATTCTGAGGGAAGTAGGTTCCTCCCAATAAGTGTTCGGTAATTTTAGGTGATATTGGAGGGCATTCTTAGGGAAGTTGGTTCCTCCCAATAAGTGTTCGGTAATTTTAGGTGATAATGGGAGGCATTCTGAGGGAAGTCGGTTCCTCCCAATTAGTGTTCGGTAATTTTAGGTGATATTAGAGGGCATTCTGAGGGAAGTTGGTTCCTCCCAATAAGTGTTCGATAATTTTAGGTGATAATGGGAGGCATTCTGAGGGAAGTAGGTTCCTCCCAATAAGTGTTCGGTAATTTTAGGTGATATTGGAGGGCATTCTTAGGGAAGTTGGTTCCTCTCAATAAGTGTTCGGTAATTTTAGGTGATAATGGGAGGCATTCTGAGGGAAGTCGGTTCCTCCCAATAAGTGTTCGGTAATTTTAGGTGATAGTGGTAGGCATTCTGAGGGAAGTTGGTTCCTCCCAATAAGTGTTCGGTAATTTTAGGTGATATTAGGGGGCATTCTGAGGGAAGTCGGTTCCTCCCAACAAGTGTTCGGTAATTTTAGGTGATATTTGGGGGCATTCTGAGGGAAGTCGGTTCCTCCCAATAAGTGTTCGGTAATTTTAGGTGATATTAGGGGGCATTCTGAGGGAAGTCGGTTCCTCACAATAAGTGTTCGGTAATTTAAGGTGATATTAGGAGGCATTCTGAGGGAAGTCGGTTCCTCCCAATAAGTGTTCGGTAATTTTAGGTGATAGTGGTAGGCATTCTGAGGGAAGTTGGTTCCTCCCAATAAGTGTTCGGTAATTTTAGGTGATATTGGAGGGCTTTCTGAGGGAAGTTGGTTCCTCCCAATAAGTGTTCGGTAATTTTAGGTGATAGTGGGAGGCATTCTGAGGGAAGTTGGTAATTCCCAATAAGTGTTCAGTAATTTTAGGTGATAGTGGGAGACATTCTGGGGGAAGTTGGTTCCTTCCAATAAGTGTTCGGTAATTTTAGGTGATAGTGGGAGGCATTTTTAGGGAAGCTAGTACCTCCCAATAAGTGTTCGGTAATTTTAGGTGATATTAGGGGGCATTCTGAGGGAAGTCGGTTCCTCCCAATTAGTGTTCGGTAATTTTAGGTGATATTGGAGGGCATTCTGAGGGAAGTCGGTTCCTCCCAATAAGTGTTCGGTAATGTTATGTGATAGTGGGAGGCATTCTGAGGAAAGTTGGTTCCTCCCAATAAGTGTTCGGTAATTTTAGGTGATATTGGAGGGCATTCTTAGGGAAGTTGGTTCCTCCCAATAAGTGTTCGGTAATTTTAGGTATTAATGGGAGGCATTCTGAGGGAAGTCGGTTCCTCCCAATTAGTGTTCGGTAATTTTAGGTGATAGCGGTAGGCATTCTGAGGAAAGTTGGTTCCTCCCAATAAATGTTCGGTAATTTTAGGTGACATTGGAAGGCATTCTTAGGGAAGTCGGTTCCTCCCAATAAGTGTTCGGTAATTTTAGGTGATAATGGGAGGCATTCTGAGGGAAGTCGGTTCTTCCCAATAAGTGTTCGGTAATTTTAGGTGATAGTGTTAGGCATTCTGAGGGAAGTTGGTTCCTCCCAATAAGTGTTCGGTAATTTTAGGTGATATTGGAGGGCATTGTTAGGGAATATGGTTCCTCCCAATAAGTGTTCGGTAATTTTAGGTGATAATGGGAGGCATTCTGAGGAAAGTTGGTTCCTCCCAATAAGTGTTCGGTAATTTTGGGTGATATTGGAGGGCATTCTGAGGGAAGTTGGTTCCTCCCAATAAGTGTTCGGTAATTTTAGGGGATATTAGGGGGCATTCTGAGGGAAGTCGGTTCCTCCCAATAAGTGTTCGGTAATTTTAGGTGATATTAGGGGGCGATCTGAGGGAAGTCGGTTCCTCCCAATAAGTGTTCGGTAATTTTAGGTGATATTGGAGGGCATTCTGAGGGAAGTTGGTTCCTCCCAATAAGTGTTCGGTAATTTTAAGTGATATTGGAGGGCATTCTTAGGGAAGTTGGTTCCTCCCAATAAGTGTTCGGTAATTTTAGGTGATATTGGAGGGCATTGTTAGGGAAGTTGGTTCCTCCCAATAAGTGTTCGGTAATTTTAGGTGATAATGGGAGGCATTCTGAGGGAAGTCGGTTCCTCCCAATAAGTGTTCGGTAATTTTATGTGATATTGGAGGGCATTCTGAGGGAAGTCGGTTCGTCCCAATAAGTGTTCGGTAATGTTATGTGATAGTGGGAGGCATTCTGAGGGAAGTTGGTTCCTCCCAATAAGTGTTCGGTAATTTTAGGTGATATTGGAGGGCATTGTTAGGGAAGTTGGTTCCTCCCAATAAGTGTTCGGTAATTTTAGGTGATAATGGGAGGCATTCTGAGGGAAGTCGGTTCCTCCCAATAAGTGTTCGGTAATTTTATGTGATATTGGAGGGCATTCTGAGGGAAGTCGGTTCGTCCCAATAAGTGTTCGGTAATGTTATGTGATAGTGGGAGGCATTCTGAGGGAAGTTGGTTCCTCCCAATAAGTGTTCGGTAATTTTAGGTGATATTAGGGGGCATTCTGAGGGAAGTCGGTTCCTCCCAATAAGTGTTCGGTAATTTTAGGTGATATAAGGGGGCATTCTGAGGGAAGTTGGTTCCTCCCAATAAGTGTTCGGTAATTATAGGTGATAGTGGGAGGCATTCTGAGGGAAGTTGGATCCTTCCAATAAGTGTTCGGTAATTTTAGGTGATAGTGTGAGGCATTCTGAGGAAAGTTGGTTCTTCCCAATAAGTGTTCGGTAATTTTAGGTGATAGTGGGAGGCATTCTTATGGAAGTTGGTTCCTCCAATATGTGTTCGGTAATTTTAGGTGATAGTGGGAGGCATTCTGAGGTAAGTCGGTTCCTCCCAACAAGTGTTCGGTAATTTTAGGTGATAGTGGTAGGCATTCTGAGGGAAGTTGGTTCCTCCCAATAAGTGTTCGATAATTTTAGGTGATAGTGGGAGGCATTCTGAGGGAAGTCGGTTCCTCCCAATAAGTTTTCGGTAATTTTAGGTGATAGTGGGAGGCATTCTTAGGGAAGTTGGTTCCTCCCAATAAGTGTTCGGTAATTTAAGATAATATTGGGGAGCATTCTGAGGGAAGTTGGTTCCTCCCAATAAGTGTTCGGTAATTTTAGGTGATAGTGGGAGGCATTCTTAAGGAAGTTGGTTCCTCCCAATAAGTGTTCGGTAATTTTAGGTGATAGTGGGAGGCATTCTGAGGGAAGTTGGCTCCTCCCAATAAGTGTTCGGTAATTTTAGGTGATAGTGGGAGGCATTCTGAGGAAGTTGGTTCCTTCCAATAAGTGTTCGGTAATTTTAGGTGATATTGGGGGGCATTGTTAGGGAAGTTGGTTCCCTAAATAAGTGTTCGGTAATTTTAGGTGATATTAGGGGGCATTCTGAGGGAAGTCGGTTCCTCCCAATAAGTGTTCGGTAATTTTAGGTGATATTGGAGGGCATTGTTAGGGAAGTTGGTTCCTCCCAATAAATGTTCGGTAATTTAAGATAATATTGGGGAGCATTCTGAGGGAAGTTGGTTCCTCCCAATAAGTGTTCGGTAATTTTAGGTGATATTTGGGGGCATTCTGAGGGAAGTTGGTTCCTCCCAATAAATGTTCGGTAATTTAAGATAATATTGGGAAGCATTCTGAGGGAAGTCGGTTCCTCCCAATAAGTGTTCGGTAATTTTAGGTGATAGTGGGGGGCATTCTGAGGGAAGTTGGTTCCTCCCAATAAATGATCGGTAATTTAAGATAATATTGGGGAGCATTCTGAGGGAAGTTGGTTCCTCCCAATAAGTGTTCGGTAATTTTAGGTGATAGTGGGAGGCATTCTTAAGGAAGTTGGATCCTCCCAATAAGTGTTCGGTAATTTTAGGTGATATTAGGGGGCATTCTGAGGGAAGTTGGTTCCTCCCAATAAGTGTTCGGTAATTTTAGGTGATAGTGGGAGGCATTCTGAGGGAAGTTAGTTCCTCCCAATAAGTGTTCGGTAATTTAAGGTGATAGTGGGAGGCATTCTGAGGGAAGTTGGTTCCTTCCAATAAGTGTTCGGTAATTTTAGGTGATAGTGGGAGGCATTCTTAAGGAAGTTGGTTCCTCCCAATAAGTGTTCGGTAATTTTAGGTGATATTAGGGGGCATTCTGAGGGAAGTTGGTTCCTCCCAATAAGTGTTCGGTAATTTTAGGTGATAGTGGGGGGCATTCTGAGGGAAGTTGGTTCCTCCCAATAAATGTTCGGTAATTTAAGATAATATTGGGGAGCATTCTGAGGGAAGTTGGTTCCTCCCAATAAGTGTTCGGTAATTTTAGGTGATAGTGGGGGGCATTCTGAGGGAAGTTGGTTCCTCCCAATAAGTGTTCGGTAATTTTAGATGATATTAGGGGGCATTCTGAGGGAAGTTGGTTCCTCCCAATAAGTGTTCGGTAATTTTAGGTGATAGTGGGGGGCATTCTGAGGGAAGTTGGTTCCTCCCAATAAATGTTCGGTAATTTAAGATAATATTGGGGAGCATTCTGAGGGAAGTTGGTTCCTCCCAATAAGTGTTCGGTAATTTTAGGTGATAGTGGGAGGCATTCTTAAGGAAGTTGGATCCTCCCAATAAGTGTTCGGTAATTTTAGGTGATATTAGGGGGCATTCTGAGGGAAGTTGGTTCCTCCCAATAAGTGTTCGGTAATTTTAGGTGATAGTGGGAGGCATTCTGAGGGAAGTTAGTTCCTCCCAATAAGTGTTCGGTAATTTTAGGTGATAGTGGGAGGCATTCTTAAGGAAGTTGGATCCTCCCAATAAGTGTTCGGTAATTTTAGGTGATATTAGGGGGCATTCTGAGGGAAGTTGGTTCCTCCCAATAAGTGTTCGGTAATTTTAGGTGATAGTGGGAGGCATTCTGAGGGAAGTTAGTTCCTCCCAATAAGTGTTCGGTAATTTAAGGTGATAGTGGGAGGCATTCTGAGGGAAGTTGGTTCCTTCCAATAAGTGTTCGGTAATTTTAGGTGATAGTGGGAGGCATTCTTAAGGAAGTTGGTTCCTCCCAATAAGTGTTCGGTAATTTTAGGTGATATTAGGGGGCATTCTGAGGGAAGTTGGTTCCTCCCAATAAGTGTTCGGTAATTTTAGGTGATAGTGGGGGGCATTCTGAGGGAAGTTGGTTCCTCCCAATAAATGTTCGGTAATTTAAGATAATATTGGGGAGCATTCTGAGGGAAGTTGGTTCCTCCCAATAAGTGTTCGGTAATTTTAGGTGATAGTGGGGGGCATTCTGAGGGAAGTTGGTTCCTCCCAATAAGTGTTCGGTAATTTTAGATGATATTAGGGGGCATTCTGAGGGAAGTTGGTTCCTCCCAATAAGTGTTCGGTAATTTTAGGTGATAGTGGGGGGCATTCTGAGGGAAGTTGGTTCCTCCCAATAAATGTTCGGTAATTTAAGATAATATTGGGGAGCATTCTGAGGGAAGTTGGTTCCTCCCAATAAGTGTTCGGTAATTTTAGGTGATAGTGGGAGGCATTCTTAAGGAAGTTGGTTCCTCCCAATAAGTGTTCGGTAATTTTAGGTGATATTAGGGGGCATTCTGAGGGAAGTTGGTTCCTCCCAATAAGTGTTCGGTAATTTTAGGTGATAGTGGGAGGCATTCTGAGGGAAGTTGGTTCCTCCCAATAAGTGTTCGGTAATTAAAGGTGATAGTGGGAGGCATTCTGAGGGAAGTTGGTTCCTTACAATAAGTGTTCGGTAATTTTAGGTGATGTTAGGGGGCATTCTGAGGGAAGTCGGTTCCTCCCAATTAGTGTTCGGTAATTTAAGGTGATAGTGGGAGGCATTCTGAGGGAAGTCGGTTCCTCCCAATAAGTGTTCGGTAATTTTAGGTGATATTAGGGGGCATTCTGAGGGAAGTCGGTTCCTCCCAATAAGTGTTCGGTAATTTTAGGTGATATTAGGGGGCATTCTGAGGGAAGTCGGTTCCTCCCAATAAGTGTTCGGTAATTTTCGGTGATATTGGGGGGCATTCTGAGGGAAGTCGGTTCCTCCCAATAAGTGTTCGGTAATTTTAGGTGATATTAGGGGGCATTCTGAGGGAAGTCGGTTCCTCCCAATAAGTGTTCGGTAATTTTAGGTGATATAAGGGGGCATTCTGAGGGAAGTTGGTTCCTCCCAATAAGTGTTCGGTAATTATAGGTGATTGTGGGAGGCATTCTGAGGGAAGTTGGATCCTTCCAATAAGTGTTCGGTAATTTTAGGTGATAGTGGGAGGCATTCTGAGGGAAGTCGGTTCCTTCCAATAAGTGTTCGGTAATTTTAGGTGATAGTGGGAGGCATTCTTAGGGAAGTTGGTTCCTCCCAATAAGCGTTCGGTAATTTTAGGTGAAAATGGGAGGCATTCTGAGGGAAGTCGGTTCCTCCCAATAAGTGTTCGGTAATTTTAGGTGATAGTGACAGGCATTCTGAGGGAAGTCGGTTCCTCCCAATAAGTGTTCGGTAATTTTAGGTGATAGTGGTAGGCATTCTGAGGGAAGTCGGTTCCTCCCAATAAGTATTCGGTAATTTCAGGTGATATTGGAGGGCATTCTTAGGGAAGTTGGTTCCTTCCAATAAGTGTTCGGTAATTTTAGGTGATAATGGGAGGCATTCTGAGGGAAGTCGGTTCCTCCCAATAAGTGTTCGGTAATTTTAGGTGATATTGGAGGGCATTGTTAGGGAAGTTGGTTCCTCCCAATAAGTGTTTGGTTATTTTAGGTGATAATGGGTGGCATTCTGAGGGAAGTCGGTTCCTCCCAATAAGTGTTCGGTAATTTTAGGTGATATTGGAGGGCATTCTGAGGGAAGTCGGTTCCTCCCAATAAGTGTTCGGTAATTTTAAGTGATATTGGAGGGCATTCTTAGGGAAGTTGGTTCCTCCCAATAAGTGTTCGGTAATTTTAGGTGATATTGGAGGGCATTGTTAGGGAAGTTGGTTCCTCCCAATGAGTTTTTGGTAATTTTAGGTGATATTTAGGGTCATCCTGAGTGAAGTTGGGTCCTCCCAATAAGTGTTCGTTAATTTTAGGTGATATTGGGGGGGGAGGGGGCATTCTGAGGGAAGTTGGTTCCTCCCAATAAGTAATCGGCAATTTAAGGTAATATTGGGGGGCATTCTGAGGGAAGTAGGGTCCTCCAAAAGAGTGTTCGGTAATTTTAGGTAATTTAGTGTTTGGAAATTTTAGGTGATATTGGAGGGTATTTTGAGGAAGGTTGAGTCCTCCCAATAAGTGTTCGGTAATTTTAGGTGATATTGGGAAGCATCCTGGAGGAAGTTGGGTCCTCCCAATAAGTGTTCGGTTTTTTTATGTGATATTGGGAGGCATTCTGAGGAAGTTGGTTTCGATTTGACGATATGCGTACATTTTACATGCGCCTAATTGGAGGCATGCACGCATATGGCCTCCACTTTATCATCTTATGCAACATCTTATACGATTACTGGTTGTCTGGGAAGTGGTTGGTAATTTTTGGTGATATTGGGAGCATCCTGAGGGAAGTTAGGTCCTCCCAATGAGTGTTTGAAAATTTTAGGTAACATTGAGGGGCATTCTGAGGGAAGTTGGGTCGATTCTATACCATTACCCGGAATGCCATTTACCATTTACCGCAATGTACCATTTACCAGAATGTACTATTTACCGGAAACCCGTTTACCGGAATGTTTAATTTACCGGGAACATATTTACCCTCAACCCTCAAGTAACACACTTGTCACAGAAGAGTCACGGTGGCGCAGAGTTGTGTTGCACAGAATTCATTGTGACTTTTTTCTAGCAAGTAAGTATTCATATGATAAAAATAAGTCACAATGACAGCTGCGCAACAAACCCTGCGCCACCGTGACTCTTCTGTGACAAGTGTGTTACTTGAGAGATAATATGTTTCCGGTAAATTAAATATTCCGGTAAACGGGTTTCCGGTAAATAGTACATTCCGGTAAATGGTACATTACCGCAAATGGTAAATGGCATCCCCGGTAATGGTTTTACGGGTAATGGTATAGAATCGACCCAACTTCCCTCAGAATGCCCCTCAATGTCACCCAAAATTACCGAACACTTATTGGGAGGAACCGACTTCCCTCAGAATGCCCCCTAACATCACCTAAAATTACCGAACACTAATTGGGAGGAACCGACTTCCCTCAGAATGCCCCTCAATATCACATAAAATTACCGAACATTTATTGGGATTACCCAACTTCCCTAAGAATTCCCCCCAATATCAACTAAAATTACCGAACACTTATAGGAAGGAACCAACTGCCCTCAGAATGCCTCCCACAATCACCTAAAATTACCAAACACTTATTGGGAGGACCCAACTTCCCTAAGACTGTCCCCCAATATCACTTAAAATTACCAAACACTTATTGGGAGTAACCAACTTCCCTCAGAATGCCCCCCACTATCACCTAAAATTACCGAACACTAAATAGTAGGAACCGACTTCCCTCAGAATGCCCCCCAATATCACCTAAAATTATCAAACACTTATTGGGAGGAACCCACTTCCCTCAGAATGCCTCCCACTATCACCTAAAATTACCGTACACTTATTAGGAGGAACCGACTTCCCTCAGAATGCCTCCCACTATCACCTAAAATTACCGAACACTAATTGGAAGGAACCGACTTCCCTCAGAATGCCTCCCACTATCACCTAAAATTACCGAACACTATTTGGGAGGAATCAACTTCCCTAAGAATGCCTCCCACTATCACTATCTCCTAATATCCCCTAATATCACCTAAAATTACCGAACACTTATTGGGAGGAACCGACTTCCCTCAGAATACCCCCTAATATCACCTAAAATTACCGAACACTTATTGAGAGGAACCGACTTCCCTCAGAATGCCCTCCAATATCACCTAAAATTATCGAACACTTATTGGGAGGAACCGACTTCCCTCAGAATGCCTCCCACTATCACCTAAAATTACCGAACACTATTTGGGAGGAATCAACTTCCCTAAGAATGCCTCCCACTATCACTATCTCCTAATATCCCCTAATATCACCTAAAATTACCGAACACTTATTGGGAGGAACCAACTTCCCTCAGAATTCCCCCTAATATCACCTAAAATTACCGAACACTTATTGGGAGGAACCGACTTCCCTCAGAATGCCCTCCAATATCACCTAAAATTACCGAACACTTATAGGGAGGAACCAACTTCCCTCAGAATGCCTACCACTATCACCTAAAATTACCGAACACTTATTGGGAGGAACCGACTTCCCTCAGAATGCCCCCTAATATCACCTAAAATTACCGAACACTTATTGGGAGGAACCGACTTCCCTCAGAATGCCTCCCACTATCACCTAAAATTACCGAACACTAATTGGGAGGAACCAACTTCCCTCAGAATGCCCCGTAATATCACCAAAAATTACCGAACACTTATTGGGAGGAACCGACTTCCCTTAGAATGCCCCCTAATATCACCTAAAATTACCGAACACTTATTGAGAGGAACCAACTTCCCTCAGAATGCCTCCCACTATCACCTAAAATTACCGAACACTTATTGGGAGGAACCGACTTCCCTCAGAATGCCTCCTAATATCACCTTAAATTACCGAACACTTATTGGGAGGAACCAACTTTCCTCAGAATGCCTCCCACTATCACCTAAAATTACCGAACACTTATTGGAAGGAACCAACTTCCCTCAGAATGCCTCCCACTATCACCTAAAATTACCGAACACTTATTGGGAGGAACCAACTTTCCTCAGAATGCCTCCCACTATCACCGAAAATTACCGAACACTTATTGGGAGGACCCAACTTCCCTGAGACTGTCCCCCAATATCACTTAAATTTACCAAACACTTATTGGGAGTAACCAACTTCCCTCAGAATGCCCCCCACTATCACCTAAAATTACCGAACACTTATTAGTAGGAACCGACTTCCCTCAGAATGCCCCCCAATATCACCTAAAATTATCAAACACTTATTGGGAGGAACCCACTTCCCTCAGAATGCCTCCCACTATCACCTAAAATTACCGTACACTTATTAGGAGGAACCGACTTCCCTCAGAATGCCTCCCACTATCACCTAAAATTACCGAACACTAATTGGAAGGAACCGACTTCCCTCAGAATGCCTCCCACTATCACCTAAAATTACCGAACACTATTTGGGAGGAATCAACTTCCCTAAGAATGCCTCCCACTATCACTATCTCCTAATATCCCCTAATATCACCTAAAATTACCGAACACTTATTGGGAGGAACCGACTTCCCTCAGAATACCCCCTAATATCACCTAAAATTACCGAACACTTATTGGGAGGAACCGACTTCCCTCAGAATGCCCTCCAATATCACCTAAAATTATCGAACACTTATTGGGAGGAACCGACTTCCCTCAGAATGCCTCCCACTATCACTATCTCCTAATATCCCCTAATATCACCTAAAATTACCGAACACTTATTGGGAGGAACCAACTTCCCTCAGAATTCCCCCTAATATCACCTAAAATTACCGAACACTTATTGGGAGGAACCGACTTCCCTCAGAATGCCCTCCAATATCACCTAAAATTACCGAACACTTATAGGGAGGAACCAACTTCCCTCAGAATGCCTACCACTATCACCTAAAATTACCGAACACTTATTGGGAGGAACCGACTTCCCTCAGAATGCCCTCCAATATCACCTAAAATTACCGAACACTTATAGGGAGGAACCAACTTCCCTCAGAATGCCTCCCACTATCACCTAAAATTACCGAACACTTATTGGAAGGAACCAACTTCCCTCAGAATGCCTCCCACTATCACCTAAAATTACCGAACACTTATTGGGAGGAACCAACTTCCCTCAGAATGCCTACCACTATCACCTAAAATTACCGAACACTTATTGGAAGGAACCAACTTCCCTCAGAATGCCTCCCACTATCACCTAAAATTACCGAACACTTATTGGGAGGAACCGACTCCCCTCAGAATGCCCCCTAATATCACCAAAAATTACCGAACACTTATTGGGAGGAACCGACTTCCCTCAGAATGCCTCCCACTATCACCTAAAATTACCGAACACTAATTGGGAGGAACCAACTTCCCTCAGAATGCCCCGTAATATCACCAAAAATTACCAAACACTTATTGGGAGGAACCGACTTCCCTTAGAATGCCCCCTAATATCACCTAAAATTACCGAACACTTATTGGGAGGAACCAACTTCCCTCAGAATGCCTCCCACTATCACCTAAAATTACCGAACACTTATTGGGAGGAACCGACTTCCCTCAGAATGCCTCCTAATATCACCTTAAATTACCGAACACTTATTGGGAGGAACCAACTTTCCTCAGAATGCCTCCAACTATCACCTAAAATTACCGAACACTTATTGGAAGGAACCAACTTCCCTCAGAATGCCTCCCACTATCACCTAAAATTACCGAACACTTATTGGGAGGAACCAACTTTCCTCAGAATGCCTCCCACTATCACCTAAAATTACCGAACACTTATTGGAAGGAACCATTTTCCCTCAGAATGCCTCCCACTATCACCTAAAATTACCGAACACTCATTGGGAGAAACCAACTTCCCTCAGAATGCCTACCACTATCACCTAAAATTACCGAACACTTATTGGGAGGAACCGACTTCCCTCAGAATGCCTTAACTATCACCTAAAATTACCGAACACTTATTGGGAGGAACCGACTTCCCTCAGAATGCCTCCACTATCACCTAAAATTACCGAACACTTATTGGGAGGAACCGACTTCCTTAAGAATGCCTTCCATTATCACCGAAAATTACCGAACACTTTTTGGGAGGAACCGACTCCCCTCAGAATGCCCGTTAATATCACCGAAAATTACCGAACACTTATTGGGAGGAACCGACTTCCCTCAGAATGCCTCCACTATCACCTAAAATTACCGAACACTTATTGGGAGGAACCGACTTCCCTCAGAATGCCTCCACTATCACCTAAAATTACCGAACACTTATTGGGAGGAACCGACTTCCTTAAGAATGCATCCCATTATTACCGAAAATTACCGAACACTTATTGGGAGGAACCGACTCCCCTCAGAATGCCCGTTAATATCACCTAAAATTACCGAACACTTATTGGGAGGAACCGACTTCCTTCAGAATGCCCCCTAATATCACATAAAATTACCGAACACTTATTGGGAGGAACCGACTTCCCTCAGAATGCATCCCATTATCACCTAAAATTACCGAACACTTATTGAGAGGAACCAACTTCCCAAAGAATGCCCTCCAATTTAACCTAAAATTACCGAACACTTATTGGGAGGAACCGACTTCCCTCAGAATGCCCTCCAATATCACCTAAAATTACCGAACACTTATTGGGAGGAACCGACTTCCCTCAGAATGCCTCCCATTATCACATAAAATTACCGAACACTTATTGGGAGGAACCAACTTCCCTAACAATGCCCTCCAATATCACCTAAAATTACCGAACAATTATTGGAAGGAACCAACTTCCCTCAGAATGCCTCCCATTATCACCTAAAATTACCGAACACTAATTGGGAGGAACCAACTTCCCTAAGAATGCCTCCCACTATCACCTAAAATTACCGAACACTTATTGGAAGGAACCAACTTCCCTCAGAATGCCTCCCACTATCACCTAAAATTACCGAACACTTATTTGTAGGAACCGACTTCCCTCAGAATGCCCCCTAATATCATCTAAAATTACCGAACACTTATTGGGAGGAACCGACTTTCCTCAGAATGCCTCCCATTATCACCTAAAATTACCGAACACTTATTGGGAGGAACCAACTTCCCTAAGAATGCCCTCCAATATCACCTAAAATTACCGAACACTTATTGGGAGGAACCAACTTCCCTAAGAATGCCCTCCAATATCACTTAAAATTACCGAACACTTATTGGGAGGAACCGACTTCCCTCAGAATGCCCTCCAATATCACCTAAAATTACCGAACACTTATTGGGAGGAACCGACTTCCCTCAGAATGCCTTCCATTATCACCTAAAATAACCGAACACTTATTGGGAGGAACCATCTTCCCTAACAATGCCCTCCAATATCACCTAAAATTACCGAACACTTATTGGGAGGAACCAACTTCCCTCAGAATGCCTACCACTATCACCTAAAATTACCGAACACTTATTGGGAGGAACCGACTTCCCTCAGAATGCCTCCCATTATCACCTAAAATTACCGAACACTTATTGGGAGGAACCAACTTCCCTAAGAATGCCCTCCAATATCACCTAAAATTACCGAACACTTATTGGGAGGAACCAACTTCCCTCAGAATGCTTACCACTATCACCTAAAATTACCGAACACTTATTGGGAGGAACCGACTTCCCTCAGAATGCCTCCCATTATCACCTAAAATTACCGAACACTAATTGGGAGGAACCGACTTCCCTCAGAATGCCTACCACTATAACCTAAAATTACCGAACACTTATTGGGAGGAACCGACTTCCCTCAGAATGCCTGTCACTATCACCTAAAATTACCGAACACTTATTGGGAGGAACCAACTTCCCTCAGAATGCCTCCCATTTTCACCTAAAATTACCGAACGCTTATTGGGAGGAACCAACTTCCCTAAGAATGCCTCCAACTATCACCTAAAATTACCGAACACTTATTGGAAGGAACCAACTTCCCTCAGAATGCCCCCCACTATCACCTAAAATTACCGAACACTAATTGGGAGGAACCAACTTCCCTCAGAATGCCTCCCACTATCACCTAAAATTACCGAACACTTATTGGAAGGAACCAACTTCCCTCAGAATGCCTCCCACTATCACCTAAAATTACCGAACACTAATTGGGAGGAACCAACTTCCCTCAGAATGCCTCCCACTATCACCTAAAATTACCGAACACTTATTGGAAGGAACCAACTTCCCTCAGAATGCCTCCCACTATCACCTAAAATTACCGAACACTAATTGGGAGGAACCAACTTCCCTCAGAATGCTTCCCACTATCACCTAAAATTACCGAACACTTATTGGGAGCAACCGACTTCCCTCAGAATGCCTTCCATTATCACCTAAAATTACCGAACACTTATTGGGAGGAACCGACTTCCCTCAGAATGCCCCCTAATATCACCTAAAATTACCGAACACTTATTGGGAGGAACCGACTTTCCTCAGAATGCCTCTCACTAGCACCTAAAATTACCGAACACTTATTGGGAGGAACCAACTTTCCTCAGAATGCCTCCCACTATCACATAACATTACCGAACACTTATTGGGAGGAACCAACTTCCCTAACAATGCCCTCCAATATCACCTAAAATTACCGAACACTTATTGGGAGGAACCGACTTCCCTCAGAATGCCCCCTAATATCACCTAAAATTACCGAACACTTATTTAGGGAACCAACTTCCCTAACAATGCCCTCCAATATCACTTAAAATTACCGAACACTGATTGGGAGGAACCGACTTCCCTCAGAATTCCCTCCAATATCACCTAAAATTACCGAACACTTATTGGGAGGAACCGACTTCCCTCAGAATGCCCCCTAATATCACCTAAAATTACCGAACACTTATTGGGAGGAACCAACTTCCCTAACAATGCCCTCCAATATCACCTAAAATTACCGAACACTGATTGGGAGGAACCGACTTCCCTCAGAATGCCCCCCAATATCACCTAAAATTATCAAACACTTATTGGGAGGAACCCACTTCCCTCAGAATGCCTCCCACTATCACCTAAAATTACCGAACACTAATTGGAAGGAACCGACTTCCCTCAGAATGCCTCCCACTATCACCTAAAATTACCGAACACTATTTGGGAGGAATCAACTTCCCTAAGAATGCCTCCCACTATCACTATCTCCTAATATCCCCTAATATCACCTAAAATTACCGAACACTTATTTGGAGGAACCAACTTCCCTCAGAATGCTCCCCAATATTATCTTAAAGTACCGAACATTTATTTAAAACCCCCAACTTCCCGCAATAATCCACCTTAATATCTCCCATTCATACCTTAAATAGTACAGAACAGACTGTATACCCGATGGTATGTAATGCCAGAAAAAAGAATAATCACAGCTTATTTAGCAAATTAGCTGTAATTATACAACACTAATAAATTAACACACATTAATTATGGAATTATTCATTAAATTACTTATTTAAAATCAATAAAATAATATCTGACTTCGTCAGCATAACCCCACCCCATCTGAATAGCACCGCAGTTCGACTGCGAGTGCAAGGAAACCCAACTCGGCAGAGGATTTTAAACACCACGCAGCTCGCCTTGCTCTCCGCGACCAACATTGGTATCGCTACTAGCATAGCAATGTTTTAAAAATCTTGCGCGCGTCCTTTCGCACGCAACCTCCGCATTGCTTTCCGCTATAGCGGAAATTCGATGCGCCGCTTTGAACTGTGCGCATTCCCCACATCAACAATAACAGAGGCATGGTCATGGCTACAAACTTCTCCAGCTCTCCACCCGAACGACCAACTCGCCCAGATTGGTGCAATGTTTGTTATGCACGACCAAACATAACACCAATCAGGACCAGTTGGTTGGTTGTGTGGCAATGTTTGGCTATTCATGTGCGTTGCAATAGTTTCGCTTGCCTGCTGGTGGGAGAGTAAACAGCAAGCACACGAACGGGAAGTGCTGCCAAAGCACGGTTCAATGAAATCGGGGCGATGTTTTTCGCAATTCGATGAGTTTCTTACCTAACTTTGAATTAATTATTGTGGCCAAACTACAAAAAATTCAATGTTGGTCCCAAAGAGAGTTTGGTAGAAAACAACATAAACAATCTTTTGTAGAATATCACTTTTCTACTTTACTACGTGTTTTTATTAAAAAACAACAAAAATACCTAAAAAAAGAGCATTTTTTTCTGCATTTGCCGCAAACTTTCCAAAATTTAAGCATGTTAATCACTTTAGATCGAGTTTTTGTCCAAGAAGCATAACAGCACAATGGTTCACGCTTTCAATTCATGCAATAAGATTGAGATTTTGATCAAAGATAGCTGAGATACAATTTTTTGAAATTTTGAATGTTAAAAATCATAGAATTTTGAATAACTCACTTAGCAGTGATTTGCGACCCCATGTTCCTTGGGCACTTTTTCATGTCTCATTAAGACCTATCTGCCCCCAAATTATTTAAAGTCCGGAAACAAACACCCTGTATATAAATTTCTGTACTCCATGTGACCTAAATTATCACAAATATTTCATGAAGTGACCGTTGAGAGATAAGAGGTTCATGGATCCTATTTGGTATTGTAACGTTACTATCTAAAACGAAATCACTTTATGTTGCAGTAATTGTTTTTATAATACTACGCGTCATAACAGAAGGATGGCCCATAATATCCCAAAAATATATACAGTATCGGACAATAAAAATGCACCAAAGCCATTTTCCCATACAAACTAGTCAGCTTTGGATTGCCATATCTCAGTTATGTCTCAACCGATTGTTTTCATTTTTCTGGGACGAACTACAAAACATTTCAATTTTCAAAAACTATTGAAAAAGTTCAGTGATAACTATTTATACAAAAGTTACAGATAGGTTGAATTTTGACAATAAAAATGCACCAAGACCAAAAATTGTGTAGCCTAAAATGCTGAAGTCAGATAGCTATGGTGTCTTCAGCAAATTTATTGGTCATCACACAAGAAACATATTTGCCGAAGACACCATAGTGATTTGACTTCAGCATTTTTTACTACATATTTTTTTGTCTTGGTGCATTTTTATTGTCAAAATTCAACCTATCCGTAACTTTTGTATCAATAGTTATCACTGAACTTTTTCAATGGTTTTTGAAAATTGCAATGTTTTGTAGTTCGTCACAGAAAAATGAAAACAATCGGTTGAGAGTTAACTGAGATATTGCAATCCAAAGTTGACTAGTTTGTATGGGAAAACGGCTTTGGTGCATTTTTATTGTCCGATACTGTAACAACGCTTATTGTTCCTCGAACTATTTTGGTAAATACACCACTTAACGTACAGGTGAAAGCTATTATCATAATTGTAGAGCAGAAGCTATAGTCGCTGGGGTTCTTTCAGAAATTGCTACAGAAATTTCTTTGGCAGTTCCCCACGAGCTCTTCTTAGAATTCTTAAGTAATTCTGTGATTTCTTCAGTACTTCCTCCTGGGATTTCTTCATAAAATTCTTCTTGGATACCTCCTTGAATTCCTCCAGAGATTCCTTTAGGAATTTTTGCAGGGATTCTTCTAAGAAATCCAAAACTTCTTCCAAAGATACTTGCAGAGATTCATCCAGAAATTCCTTTAGGAATTCTTCTGAAATCTAAACAATCCTTCAGGAATCAGGTATCAGTAGGTCGGCTCCAGAGGCACGTTCTCCTACATTTGGGAAATTTGTGCCATCAAGAATACATCTTGTGCCTTCAGGAGTACATCTTAACTCTACAGAATTCTTCAGGCATTCTTCCAAGAACTCCTTCAGAAATTTCTCCAGAGATTCTTCCAGAAATTGCTCCAGGGCCTCTTCCAGGCATTCTTTCATGCATTCCTTCAGAGATTCCTCCAGGAAATACTCAAGGGAATCCTCTTGGGATTTCTCTAGGGATTTCCCCAATGATTTCTGCTGGGATTTCTCCAGGGATTCCACCTGGTATTGCTCCAATCATTCGTCCAGAAAATCCTCAAGTCAGTCCTTCAGGAATATCTTCAGGATTTTAAGAATTCCTTCTACAATTTCTTACAATTTCTTTCCGCGAGTTTGTTAAGAAAATCCTTCAGTGATCCCTATAGAAAATTCTCCAGAATTTTCACCAGGAAATCCTCCATGGATTGTTCCAGGAATTCCTCTGAAGATTTCTCCAGGATTTTTACCTGGTATTCGTACAGGAACTCCTCCAGAAATTCATCCAAGAATTTCTCCTTCAGGGATTCCTTCAAGGATCCTTCTAAGGGTTCCTCCAGGAAATCATCCTAGCATTCTTCCCGGCATTTCTTCAGGAACTTCTCCATGAATCCCTCCAGACATTTCTCCAGAACCTCCTCTGGAGACAATCCCGGGAATCGCTTAAGGGATTCCTTCAGAAATTCCTACAGGAGTTCGCCACGGAATTTGTCTAGAAATTCCTTCAAGGATTCCTCCAGGATTTCCTCTAGAGATTCCGCCGAGAATTCCTTAGGGCATTCCGTCAGATATTACACTAGGTATTCCTTCAAGAATTACACCAGAAATTCATCCAGGAATTGTGTCAGCGATTCTTACAGGGATTTCCCCAGAACTTTCTTCAAAAATTGATCCAGAAATTCTTCCAGGAATTCCTCAATACCTCAAGGGATTTCTTCAAAAATTTATTTTTGAATACTCCAGGAATTCAATCAAAGATTCTTCCAGAAATTCAGGAAATCCTCCGGATATTCCTCCAGATGTTTCTTCCAAGGATTCCTTCAGGGATTCCTCCAGTGGTTACTCCAGGAATTCTTGCATGGATTCCGCCAGGTATTGCTCCGGGATTTGCCCAGACATTTCTCCAGGGATTCCTTCAGGAATTATTACAGGAATTCCTCCCGGAATTCTTCCAGGGTTTCCTCCAAAGATTCCTCCAGGAATTCCTTTAGCAATTCCTTCAGGAATACTTCGGAAATACCTCCAGGAAATCCTTCAAGGATTCCCCAGAAAGTAATCTAAAAATTTCTCCTTCAAGAACTCATCCAGGAATTCCTTTAGATCTCTCTTCAAATATTGCACTATGAGTTCCTCCAGGAATTCCTCCAGGCATTTCTTCATGCATTCGTCCAGAAATTCCTTCAGGTATGCTTCTAGTAATTCCGCTAGGCATTCCTTCAGAAATTCAGACTAAAATTTTTCTAGGAATTGTGTCCGAAATTTTCCAGGGATTCTCCTAGGAATTTATCAAGGAATTTCTCCAGTTACATATTAATCCAAAGATTCCTCCAGATATCGCTTCAGGGATTCCTCTAGAAACTTCCACAGTAATTCTTCCAGCAAGTCTTCAAAGAATTTTTCCAAGCACTCCTTCAGGGACGTCTGCAGGAATTCCACTAGGAATTCCTCTAGTAATTCTTCCAGGGAATTTTTCAGAAATTTCTCTACGGATTCCTCCAAGAATTTCTCTGAAGATTCCTCCTTGAGTTCATTCGGGATTCAATTTGAGATTTCTCCAGGAATTCTTTCAGAGATTGGCCCAGGAATTCCTCCAGGAATTCCTTGAGGAAAAATCAAGAAATCCTGCAGATATTGCTTCAGAATTTCCTTCCTGGATTTCTCTAGGAATTTCTATAGGAGTTCCTCCAGGAATTCCCCCTGTGGTTCCTCTAGGAATTCTTCCAGGAATTTCTCATAGAGTTCCTCCAGGGATTTCTCCTTTGGTTGTTCCAGGAATTCTTGCTGGTATTCCACCAAGAATTGCTCCATAGATTTGTCCAGATATTTCTCAAGGGATTCCTCCAGAGATTCCTTCGGGCATTTCTCCAGGGTTTCCTCCCGGATTTCCTCAATTATGTCCTCCAAGGATTCCTCCAGGAATTTCCTCAGGTATTCCTCCAGGCATTCCTCCAGGAACTCCTCCAGTGAGTCTTCTAAGAGTTTTTTTTTTTCAGGGATGTGTTCAGAACGTTCCTTTAGGAAGTCTTTCAAGGATTCTTCCAAAAAATTGTCAAGGAATTCCTACGAAAATTCCCTTGCAATGCCTCAAGGGATTCCTCCAACGATTGTTTTAATAATTGTTCCAGGGATCTCTCAGACATTTCTCCATGAATTCACCCAGGAAAGACTCTTTCGGAATTCTCACAGGGATTTCTCCTGGATTTTTGTTTTCGTTCAATGAACCAGGAATTCCTCTACGAAGTCCTTCTTAAATACCTCTAGATATTTCTCTTTTCTTTTTTCCAAGGATCCTTCCGGTAATACGTCAATTGACATTTCTTTAGGGTTATTCTCTGGGGTGAGTACATGTAGTATGAGTATTTAAAACTATCTTTGGGGAAATTTTTGCAAGGATGCACTCAGAACAATACCACTGAAGGTTTATGCTTAGTGGATTACGGATCCAGGACATTCCAAGATTGCTTATAAACATGGACGAACTGGATGATTAATTACTGAAAGAACTCCAATTTGTCATGGAAGACACTATCAGAAAACCTTCGGATGGGTTTCCATTATGTTGGAGAAAAGACTATCCATTCATTTGTAAATATTAACCTTCATCCAGTCAACGTACATTTTTCTCCTTCGGAAAGGCACAAAAACGGTCATAACTTTTTTGTTTCTCGATAGATTTTGATTAAATTTTCACAACTTCCCGAAAAACTCTTCTAGTTTTTGATTTCGGGGACATTAGTGCCTGGTCCATATAGTTTCGGAGTTATTCCGGATTGTCTTGGGGTACCAAAATTGGCCACACACAACATATATTTCAAGATCCCGATGAGACAGAAGGAATTACTGGAGCAATCCCCTGAGAAATTTCCGGAGGAATTCCCAGAGACATTCCCGGAGGAATTCCTGGAGAAATCCACGGAGGAATTCCTGGAGTAGTTCCCGGAGGAATTCCAGGATAAATTTCTGGAGGAGTTCCTGGAGGAAGTCTTAGAGGAAATCCCAGAGGGTTTTCTGAAAAAAAAAACACGGAAGATTTCCTGAATAAATTCCCAGAGGATTTTCTTAAAAAAAATACGGAAGTTTTACGGAGGAATTTCCGGAACCATTCCCGGAAATATTCCTGGAGAAACTCCTGAAAAAAATCCTGGAGAAACTCTTGAAGGAATTACTGTAAAAACTCCCGGAGGAATTCGTGAATAAATTTCCGGAGGAATCCATGAACGAATTCCCGCAGGAATTCGTGGAGGAATTCCTCGAAAAATTCTCGGAGGAATTTCCGAAGGAAATCCTGGAAAAACAATCCGGAGGAATTCCTGGAGAATCTCCCAGAGGAATACCTGGGAAAATTTTTTAGAAGAATTCCTGGAGATAATACCGAAGGAATTCATGGAAGAATCCCTGGACGCATTCCTGATGGAAGTTCTAAAGGAATTCCTGGAGAAATTCCCGAAATAATTCCTGGATAAATTCCCGGTGGAATTCTTGGAGGAATCCCTGAAGGAACCCCTGAAGGAATCCCCGTAGGAACTCCTGTAGGATTTCCTGGAGGATTTCCCGTACGAATTTCTGGAGGATGTCCTAGAGGAATTCCCGGAGGATTTCCTGAAAAAATTCTTGGCGGAAGCCCTTGCGGAGTTCCCAGATAAATTCTTGGAATAATTCCCGGAAGAATTCCTGTAGAAATACCCAAAGACGTTCCCGGAAGGAAAACGGAGCAAATGAAGCAATATTGTGGGGTGATAAAATTTGTCTGTAGGGGGTCAAAGACAGTGTAAAAGTATTGCCTCTTGCACTCCGTACTCGACCGCCTACTATCCTGCCAAATAGCTTTTAGCTTGATGAACAACTATACTGAAAACGAAATGTTTCTTGTTCATTAGGGTATTCATAATAGTAGTTTACGCAACAAGGTGCAGAATGAAGATTTTTACAGCACTAGTCGTACATTTATCCAACGAGGCTTGCCGAGATGGATAATTACGACGAGTGCTGTAAAAATCGAATTCTGCACCGAGTTGCGTACAACGTTTTTTGCAATTTCATAAATTACCACTTGAGGATAGTTTTTACCAAAACTTTGCATCAAACTGCACACTGATGTTCATAGCCATGTTTAAGAAAGTCTGATCATAGCAGGTTATACTATGTTTTTTTTTATTCTTAATCACTTAACCTAATTTTTACAGCTCTTTTGTCCACTAGGGTACTACGTGAGCAATTCCAATTGGACGCTGCACTTCCACTTTGTACAGCGCCTAAATGTATTCTATTCTATTTTACTTTATTGAACTGGTTGCCTTTGTCTTCTTTCACTCTTCTACCCAGCCCATGGTAGAATGATGAGCACGAAGTTGCTGATGTGTGGCTGCTGTTCTTTTTCCAGTAAGATTGGGGGTCCGTTATGAGTTGCGGTTCGCCGATATCCAAATTCCGGGTCCGTTAGAGCTATATGCTCCAAAGAGGGTCAGGTGCCAGCTGCTCTCGGGGGGAAGAGCAACTGACGAAAAATTGCAAGTGCCGGGGCTGGGTTCGAACCCATGACCATCCGCTTATGAAGCGAACGTGTGGACCACTGCGCCACGGGCCCCGACATTTATACTATGTTGTTGTCACAATTTTTCAAACCTGCGTCCAGAAAGCATCAAGAAGTTGATCAAAACTGAAAACAGTGCTGTAATGGTTCATTACGCAACGCAAATCAGTGCTGTAATGAACCATTACAGCACTGCTAATTTAGTGTGGGAAAGTAGGCCTTTTCCTGGCAGATTTGCGTGAGGTAAAACAGCCTATTACGATGGGAAATTGCAAAAAAGTATTTGTTTGATACTAAACGGAACCTATCGAATAATATCAGAACCAAGGACATCAGATACGTCTTACTTTCTCTTGACTTTCGAACGTTCTCAGATATTCGAGATATTTTTTTTTTAATTTTGATTGCTGGTGTCACCTAGGAACACCGTTGCTGGATAGATCTCAACCTGCCGATCAATAGGACAGATCGGTGAAGTACTAGATTTGCAGTAATGAGCTGAATTTTAGTATGGTGAGAAGGTCAATTCTCCGTTTCTGCAATGAAATGGTGCAAAAAGCGTGGGTATTATGATTCCTTGCGTAATTTGATGCTGTTTGAGCAAAACTTTGGGTAACAATGTTGTTGTTTTCTCCATTTCTTGCAACATAAACAACATAATTATAAAAATTCAGCTCATAACTACAAATCTAGTACCACACCGAAAGTACCCCATTTGGCAGAAGACGCCATGCTCTTAACTCATTAGAGTATCGAGATATACGTGTTGAAAAATTTTGCACAAAGTGCCACTTTGCGAATAAATCACTAAAGACTCAACTGTCAGACAGTTCTTAGCTAGCTGAAGAACTTTGTTGAAGACGGCATCATTCTATCTTATCAGGATTCTGAGATATAGAAGTTTGAACATTTTTTACCTTGGCGCAACCTAGCGCACGATTCTCAAACCAAAGACGCCATTGCTAGATAGTTCATAGCCTGCTGAACAACTTTGCTGAAAACGGCATGCTTGTAGCTCATGAGGGGATTAAGATATACGTGTTTGAATTTTTTAGATACAAGGCGCCACCTGACGGATAAATCCCAAACCGAAGACTTTACTATCAGATTGTTCTAAGCTTGCTGAAGAAATTTGCCGAAGACAGCATCATTCAATCTTATCAGGTTACTGAGATATGTGGGTTTGAACATTTTTGACACAGACGCCGCCTAGCGGCCGAATCGCGAACCAAAGTTGCCGTTGCCAGTAAGTTCTTAACCTGCTGAACAAATTCGCTGAAGACACTATACTTCTTTCTCATCGGGATCTTGAAATATACGTTGTGCAAAGTATGTGGCCAATTTTGGTACCCCAAGACAATCCGGAATAACTCCGGAACCATGTGGACGAGGCACCAATGTCCCCGAAATCATAAACTAGAAGAGTTTTTCGAGAAGTTTGTGTGGTAGTCAATCAAACAATTGCATTATGATTCATAATGCAACCAAAATGAGTTGCAATTGTTTGGTATCGTGCGTTACCTCTCCGAAATAGCAAGTAGGGTATTGTAACATTTGGGCAGGTGTACCTATTTTGGTCACTTGTCGCTATAACTAAGTCAATTCCAAACCGATTGATTTGAATTTTTGTACAGAGTTAGATACTGTACGTGCCTAACTCTGGACAAAATTTCAAATTAATCGGTTTGAAATTGACTTAGTTATAGCGGCAAGTGCCCAAAATAGGTACACCTGCCTAAATGGTACAAGACCCTACAACATAGAATACTATATTGCCGAGTTGCAAAAAAAATATTATGTGCTCCAGAAGAAATATGGCACGAGTTAAAACAAACCTTAATCTTCCAGAAATTGGCTACCGCTACCAGCACCACGCTGATTTTTGTAGAACAGGAGAGCGTTCTTCAACATATTCTATCATTAAAAATACAACGTGACTGCTAACCCTTCAGCAATACTTTTAGAGAATTATGCTATGACATCTAATTGCATAGTGTTGCGTTTGTATACTAATAAAAACTAGTAGGTAAAAATTTGCTAAGGGCAATGGCATCTACCCCCCCCCCCCTCTCAGGCTGGCTACGCTCTTGCACCACAATAAATACAAATGATGGTGTATATTTATCCATTCATTGCCATCGCAAAAACCAGAAACGGGTTGAAACCCCCGTTTCTCCTCCTTCAACTTCAAAGTACAAGGACAATCTATCATATCATGCCTTCAAGTTATGCAACCAGCGAACTGTGCCACTTCATCTTTAGAGTAATCAATACACAATTTGTCGCCTGATGACCGGCATCCTTGGTTCAGCGTGAACCCTGTACCACATAACCATTTCCCAAAATTTCAAAAGAACTCCGACATCCCAACGTTAGTTTGCGTAGATTGAGATGAGTTTTTGCAACATTGATTATTGACCGTCAATTTACATTTTATATCTTCTTTCAGATCTATACAATTAGAACCAGATTCAACTTCCCATGGCACCCACATCAACTCATCTCACACGGTCATGGGGGACCGCCGCTACCTCGCTTTCACTTGGTACCAAATTGCCATAATCCATGTGATGTGACGTAGTGGTACCTTCCCTTGGCTATTACAACACTTCCTCATCCGCGTCACCGACAGAATAGCAAAAGAGAGATTGCTGCTAATCCAGATCATCAACCCACCACCATCCATCCACCAGGGCATAGGACCAACACAAAATCTGATGACGAACATCCTCCCTAGCAGCAGCAGCATCATCACAATGTATAATCTCCATCACACGGGACACGAGACCTCCAATCTTTCTCCGATCCGCGCCGGGCGATAAACCAGCGATATTTCAACACGTCCGAAGCACTGAGCAGAGCAGCACTGCAACACACACTCGCATAATAATGATCTTCCTTCCATTCTCTTCGTTTTAGCCATGACACAGCCTCCACCCGAAATTGATGATCCTCCACAGCCAGCGACCCGGCCAAGGTACCTAATCATCAGCTCTCCTACTACTCCGACGACGGACGACCGACCATGGTCTCCGGTACCTACTTTCGTCAGTGTTGTGAGGCTTGCGGCGGGAAACCAGATTAGGTGATAAACAATCTTCCCGGGCCCATTATCTATAACCAAACTGCAAATTAAATAAACGCTTCTTGACATCCGTTCGTTGAACCTCTTCATCTGCGCTGGCGCGCAGTGTGGTGTGGTGCTGTTTGGTCCGTTGTTCGTCGGGAGGAAGGTATGAATAGCAGAACTCTGTTGAAGGTAACTCGAGTGGGAATGAATATCAAAATTGAAACTAACAATTTTCAACAGAGTTTGAGGACATTTCTAGAATTTCTTCGCATACTTTGCTGAGAGAATTTCCTATGAAATTTTGCTCAAATAATTGCGTTGTTCTGTCACATTCGCCCGAAAACCATTCGCCCGAATTCCAAATGCCCGAATGACAAACGCCCGAATGTAACAAACGCCCGAAATACCATTCACCCGAAAAGACCATTCACCCGAAAGACCATTCACCCGAAAACCATAATAATCTTGGAAATACTTTTCTGAAATCAATTTAGGCGTCGTACACGCATAATGCTTTCTTTGAACACAGTCTGATAAAAGACTTATATTGCTAAAAACATTTTCAGCAATATTGCTGTGAAAACATTCATTGGAATTGTCCCTTTTTTTGTTAATGGGCTTTTCTTTCTAGTTCTACCTTCATGGAAATTAAATTCAATTAGATGTCATTTTTTACCATAAATTTGACCTTCTTTCAGTCATGGGCTGTTCTTTTAATTTGTTATTTTATGGGAAACCTTTACGTTTTAATGTTTACAATTTCTGGATTCAAAACATGGTTTCAAAAAAAAAACAGCTTATTCAAATAAGAATGCTGCATTCTCGCGATTTTGGTGTTTTTTCTGCATCCGTTAACTCACACGTTTTAATGTTTATGAACTATTGTTCATTTTAACGATACGTTGTTATTCCGAGTAGATCAATCGTGAATACTTTTAACTTAAAAGTATTGTCTACTCTGTGCTGAAGTTTTGGCGCTATGCTCTCGATCAACAATGCTACAACAATTAATGACCACAATGACACAATTAATTATGTAATACTTTCACAAGAAATTAGGCCTTCTTCAAAACATAGGCCGTTCTTTCAAACTATGCTAATATGATTATTATTGGCGCTAGTCCAGCTGTTCTTGCGATTGGTCGGATACTAAGTACACCATGCGTCTGTACTTAAACTTTCATCATGGCAAACTAGGAAAAAAAAAACTTGTTCAAAGAAATTGCAGGGAATCGGCGGATGACTTTCGGGCGAATGGTCTTTCGGGCAAATGGTCTTTTCGGGCGAATGGTCATTCGGGTTAATGGTCTTTTCGGGCGAACGGTCTTTTCGGGCGAATGGTCTATTCGGGCGATTGGTATTCGGGCGTTTGTCATTCGGGCATTTGTGATTCGGGCGAATGGTTTTCGGGCGAATGTGACAGAATCGCCGGCATAACCCTCAAGAGTTTGACAGCTTACTTTGAAGCGAAAATTGCCACCGTTGATAGGTCCTCAGCCACCAAAGGTTAGGCCGGGTCAGGGGAAGTATGCGAAAAAGAGCGCAAGGGCGCCGCTTACAAGAGTCTGGTAGAAGAGGCCTTTGGTGTCAAGGTGAGGGCTCTCACAGCAAATAGAACTTTGAAGTAGAAAAACCTAGACGAGATCGAGATCACTGACATGAAAGAGCTTGTCACAGCACTGCGGCAACAATGCGAGGTACAGGTGGCCACCATAACCCATTCGGCTATGGTAGAGCCCGGCAGGGGCATAGGTAATCTAGGTACAGTACTTGTGGCGGCGCTAAAATTCGTCAAAATACACAAATAAAAATAATGAGATTTACACGTCATGTAAACTTCATTTTAGTCATATAAGCTTAGTGTGATGATGGTTTTCATGATATATTATGCTGAACTACATGACATATAGCGTAAGTTTACATGACATTTCATGACTTCCACATTATATGTCATGTAAACTTCTGTGATTCCCTCGCTAAAATTATGTTCATCATATGTCACAGAATTTTACACACTTTTTTCAATCTGTGTAAGATAGCTCGAGGTAGGCTAGTCAGTATGCCAAATGACCATACACGAGCCATATTGGGGGCTTGGTTAAGGACTGTGAAGACCGAGTCAGGAGCAAGCTGTGCAGGCAATGTGGAGGTAAAGGTCATAAGACACAAGGCTGCCTGAATCCTCTAAAGTGATTGATTTGTTCCGGGATATTCACGAACAGCAAGCACCCAACGGGAGCTGAACCTGAACACTGTGACGCAGCCCAGCAACTGCTGTGTCAGGCAGTTGCGACATAGAGGACGAATATCGCCATCAAAGCGTATCCATTAGCGTGGGACACCAAAAGACATTTTACTCCTGTACACTTTTTGAGTTCCATTTTGGTCCCATAGCAACTGTGCAAAATTTCAGCTCGATCGGAGAAACTATATTTTAGCGCCAGCCATTTTAAGTTTTCATACGATTTACTATGGGGAAAATAACTTTTACAAAGAAAAATCGCCACAGGTTGCCCCTCAACCCCCAAAAATAAATCGATGAATGATTTCTGTTGGAAATTTTACGAGGAACCAACCCTCCGAAGACTGCAAAGCGATCTAAGGCCTGTGGAAAAAGTTATTGACTGTAAACCGAATGGCATGCCAACGCTGTTTAACATGTAAGGAATAACAATAAATAATAAAATCTCGTCATTTTATCGATCGGGGGAAGCTTAATAACTTTTTCCACGAACGTCGCATCGGTTTGCGGTCTTCAGAGATCTGATTCCTCGTGAATTTTTCTACAGAAATCATTCATCGACTTATTTTTAGGGATCTAGGGGGGACTCCTAGCGATTTTTCTTTGCAGAAGTAAAATTTCCCCATACTAAATCGTATGAAAAACTGAGAATGGCGGGCGCTAAAATATAGTTTTTCCGATCGATCTGAAATTTTGTACAGTTGATATGGGACCAAAGTGGAACTCAAAAAGTATACAGGAGTTAGAGTTTTTCCATTTTTTGTATTTTCCCATATAAACCGTGTACCAGGCTAGTATCCATACCAAGTATCCGCCGGTAACGGCAACTGGGTCGCGGACGGCGATATGAACGACGGGTAAAAACTCCGTCCTGGACTTGGTTTCTACTACTCACGAGGGCTTCGTGGTCGCCAAGTTGAACGGAGTCTTCTACTGTATCTGCATTGGTCGATCGAGGAGCAATTCATGGAGATGCTGGTCTGTTTGACAACCATGCTGACAAGGTGAAGGCCGGTGATAATAGCGGGTGACTTTAATGCCTTGGCCGTGGAATGAGGAATCCGTTTCACGAACCAAAGGGGTCAGATTCTGCTACTGTAGTTCTGACCTAAGAAGAAGTTTGAACTGGAGGGTGATGGAGACGATGCCGGCACTCACAGCGATCATCTGGCGGACAGTATCGACTACAACAACAGCAGGCAGCAGGTAGAGGAAGGGGTGGCTAGGCCAAGGCCAAGCCCCGTACTTCAACGCTGAGGTATTTTTGAAGGCACTCTGTCGTTAGCGAAACCGAAATAAGAGAAAATAAAAACGCTTGCTTTGAGAGTTTCTGTCAGAGTGCCAATACAAATTCGTGAGGTGATGCCTACAAGTTAGTGATGGCCAAGACAAGAGGTTTAACGGCTTTTACCCAGCAGTCTCCAGAGATGTTGTAGGGAATCATCGAATATCTCTTTCCGCGTCTTGATATGAGTCCTTGGCCTTCATTCATAGGACCGATGGGTACTGAAGATGATGATGAGGGGAGGATTACCAAAGAGAAACTTGCGGGATTGCGCAAAATTCCTTAGCGTAGGCAAGGCCCCAGGTCCGGACGGAGTTCCAAACCTGGCCTTAATAGTTGCTATTGCTAAGGCTACTGGGATGTTCAGGTCTGCTATGCGTAAATGCCTGGGACGAGGGAGTTTGCCAAGATATTTGGAAGCTACAGAGCCTGATCTGTGCCTAGTCCCCAGCCTGGGCCAATTATCGGATGGCCTCCCTGCTTGCAAAGACAACCACCACGATCATTAGCGACTACTTCATTGGCAGAGAGGGAAGGCGACTCAACAGGGATGGGGACTCAACAGAAATGAATCCTCTATCCAAAAAGTGAGCGTAAGCGGTGAGATAGAGGCAGCGATGTTGACCATTTAGCGAGAGGTGGACTAGCGACATTGCCACCACGAGGAGTGCTGAGCGGAAGACGGAGCAAGCCTGTGACCAAAGGGTTTTTGGGGTTAAACCCCTCCCATTACACAGCGTAACAAAAATTTACTTTTTGTCTGTCTCAAGAGCAAACTTATGTGTCTCCGAAGGATTTTGGGCCACTGAATCCGAATCCGGGCTCAGATTTGCTCCAACACGTCACAATTTTGAGCTATACCTCAATTTATAGGGCAAAATATGCGATTTTGGGCTTTTTTGACTGCAAGCCATTAAGCATGGAAATATTTTTTTTAAACAATCAAAAGGTTAATTGGTCAATTAACATCTAAATCAACGACTCATGTAAAATATTTCGTTTTACCAAATCGAATTTGATAGTTTTAAGCGATTTATGTTAGGTACGATATTTCCCATACAAGTCACCCTCCAAAAGTTGCATGCAAGTTTTCATACTAACATAAAATGCTTAAATCTATCAAATTTGATTTGGTAAAACGAAATATTTTGCATGGGTCGTTAATTTAGATGTTAATTGGCCAATTAACCTTTTGATTGCTTAATAAAAATATTTCCAAGCTTAATGGCTTGCAGTCAAAAAAGCCCAAAACCGCATATTTTGCCCTATAAATTGAGGTATAGCTCAAAATTGTGACGTGTTGGAGCAAATCTGAGCCCGGATTCGGATTCAGTGGCCCAAAATCCTTCGGAGACACATAAGTTTGCTCTTGAGACAAAAAAATGTTGCGCTGTGTTACCGATGTTCCATATATACAAATAGACAAAATGATCGGGACAGGCAACATTTTCAATTCTCAAAAAATGTTCAACTAACTGTAACTTTTCGAAAAGTGCATCGAATTTTCTCAAATTTTTATTATAAGTTCGTAAACTAGTTGTGTATCAGTGGTACAAATTTGGGAAAGATCGGGCCATTTTCCACGAAGTTATAAAGATTCTTGTAAAAGGTAAAATTATTCGATACCCAAATTTGAGCTATTATATCTCCGGATTTAATGAACCGAAGGCAATGAAATTTTGACCATTTATGACTTATATAATGAACTCTGGAAAACATTTGACTTAACTTGAAATTTTCAACAAGAGAAAAAATTATAGCGATTTTATTTTTTTCACGATTTTTTAGCAATTTGGTCTATTTTTAATATGTATTGCATTATTGTTTCATTTTGTTGGCGGCTTTGTTGTTACTTTCCTTTAAACTACATTCTTATATATGTCAATTATAGGGAAGTTAAACGAACTATAATTTGCATCTTGAATTTTGAAACGATATCGAAGTTTTGAATAATTTGGTGTTTTATTAGAAAAATAATCTTATCGTTGTAATTTTCTTCCGTGTTAAGAATTTTAAGTTTAGTCAACGATTTTTCATAGCTCCTTGTATAAGTCATGAATGGTCAAAATGTCATTGCATTCGGTTCATTAAATCCGGAGATATAACAGCTCCTCAAAGTTGGCTATCGGGAAATTTCATCTTTTTCAAGAATCTTTATAACTTCGTGGAGAATGGCCCGATCTTTCCCAAATTTTGACCACTGATACACAACTAGTTGATGAACTTACAGTAAAAATTTGAGAATATTTGATGCACTTTTCGAAAAATTACAGCCAGTTGAACATTTGTTGAAAAGTGAAAATTTTGCCTGTCCCGATCATTTTGTCTATCCCCTGTATACTGGGCACCCAACCGCCTTTGGTAAACATTTGGAAAACCCTTCCTTGCCGGCTTTTCTGTGCTTGAGCTTGCACTGAAGCAACCCTACCCCTCCCTGTGAGCAGTTCAGAGTAAAGGGCGAACACGATGAAATTGCCACACAGAAAATATTGTATAACTTTTGATTGCGTTCGTCAAAATAGCAATTTTTTACCATGAATAGTATATTATGTGTAGCTAATACCATAAAATTATCATTAAAATCGGTTGAATATTGGCGCATATATTGTCGATATCATAAAATGAGATTTTAGAAAATTTGTGCATCCATTTCAAAAAATTACTTAGGCTATAACTTTTTTGTTACCTCATCAAAACGTTTGAAAATTTCCCTCGATATTCTTAACATAGTATCAATTAAGTGGTAAAAATTTGATCGAAATCGGTTCAGTACTTTTTCTAGTAAATATCCAAAGCTCAAATCACTTCAAGGTAAATTTAAGGTACTTTTTGACCATTTTTAGTTTCGCGTGCACTATTTTGACTGTAGAACTAGTAACACTGTCCCGATTTTTATAAAACTTTGACAGTGTAAAATTGTTGTGTTAAACTGTTTACAGTGAAAATTTCAGCTATTTTTGTTAAGTACTTTCAAAGTAAGAGCAGTTTGAATTTCACTATACCAAAAACCACATCTGCTTATTGTGACATAGTGCGACATATATCGCTATAACTTTTTAACGGTATGATCAAATTGAATAAAATTTTGACAAATTACTTCTACATACATACTTTACGTATATGTATAAAAATTTTCATAGAAATCGGTTCAGTATTTTTGGCGCCAGCGTTGAAACGGTAAAAAAGTGATATTTTCAAAATGTTTGTTTGCACAAGATTCTCAAGTGGCAATTTCCTTGTTTCAACGATATCTCCGCCAATACTCAACCGATTTTAATGAAAATTTTATGGTATTAGCTGCACATAATATACTATTCATGGTCAAAAAATTAGCTATTTTGACGAACGCAATCAAAAGTTATACAATATTTTCTGTGTGGCAATTTTATCGTGTTCGCCCTTTATGAGGCAGTACAGTGCTAGCAGAAGATGTGCAGATGAGTGGCGCAGACCTAATGCGGGCGCTAACCCCGACATGAATGGGCTACCAAGGACGCTGGTAGCCGTTGAGCTGATCGGCAACGCCTTCAGGATGAATAATATCACCAAGTTCTTTGAGCAAGATCTGCTGAAACTCCGCAAGTCGGTGGCTTCGGCCAAAAAGTAGTATGACCTTCTGGACGAGGAATGACTGTGGTCGAAGCGCTCAAAAAGGCGAGGTCCTCCCAAACGGACAGCTTCTTCTTCGCTGGAAGCTCGACGATGGCGCATGACTCCACTCCACGGCTTGACCTGCATTGCCAAACCCTGTCGGAGAGGCGTGGCCCATTGGTTGCAAGAAGTGCTCGGTAAAGGAAGGTGAACTTTCAAGGAGGAAGTGGAATTGACTAAGAGGCTAAGTCCCTAGGAGATCAGGGGCCAACCAGTCCCGGGAAAGGAGAACTTTTGGATCACGGCAAGGTAGGGAAGAAGAAGCAAATGACGAACAAGGCTAAGCCCACGCGCAAGCATGAGAGGAGCGACGCGTTGGCTTTCAAGGGTGAGACGGACACATACGCCGAGGTGTTGAGGGTCATTCGGGGGTGGAATCCGTCTTTCGTCGCTGGGTGCTGATGTTAAAAGCATACGACGCACCAAGACAAGAGGTATGATGCAGGAATTGAATAATGAGATGAGATCAACAGTGCACTGGCGCCAAGGAGCTCAAAGCAGCCCTAAAGCACCAGTGTAAGGTGAATATACCCAGTGCATCAATCCGCCTGTGAAAAGGTAAATCAGGCACTTAGATCGCGACGGGTTAGCTCGCAGTAGAAACATACGACAGGTGGGCCTAAATACTCAGGCACACGTGGAGGACAAAACAGTTGAAGATAGTGCTGTTACCTGTAGTAGAACCTGAACCACTTTGAGGCCGCACAACAGTTGTGTGGCAGTCAATCTAGGAATCGCAGTGCCAAGGCGATCCCCTTCCAGGAATGGGTACCGATAAAGATGTTGCCCAGAAATTGCAGGACTCCTCGAATTTTGCCCATGTTCTAGGAGGAGGATGGAAAGAGCTCGAGTGGAAGAGGGTTGAACGAAGCGAAGTGAGGCCTGGAGGGCGGTTAGAGTGGCACTGAACAAGGAGTTTAGGGCGCGTAAACAGACGTGCTTCGACAACTTAGTAATTAAGGCGGCCATCGTCGTTCACCCTAACATGTTCAGAACGGAGAGGCTTACGGTTTATACTGAGAGGTCAGATGATACTGGGCTATCGGATAATCAGATTGGCTTTCAGAAAGAACGATCCTAGTAACATTTTGATGACCAATTAGTTTTATAGAGGTCTTAAGAACCGTTATTAAACCTAATACCTTTTATTTTGGCTTTATGATGGTTGTGTTTTCTTCTTTTAGTATATATGACTTAAAAATGTTACTTGGGGATCGACGGTCAGTCAGCTCAGTGATCAAAATGGCCAAGAAAGCGCTCCAAAAGAAACTAAGGTAAATCCGCTACTGCGTTGTTTGAATCCAAGACGTGGATAACGCACTCAACAATCCCTCGTAGTACACGGCGAGTCAATAGAAGAAGTAGCGTAGATAACAGCGCATGCGATTGATAATAATGGAGGACTAGATGAGGTTGAGACAGCTCGCCCAAGTAACCAAAAGTTCCGCTTCCCATGACAAGATGCACTTTCAAGTTCCACAAAGTTCAGATAAAGTTCCGACGGAACTTTCTAGCTGCGTAAGAGGCTAACGATGAGCCTTGCTGGATCTTGGCACATAAGTTAAGCAGCCAGAAAGTTCCATCCGGATATTTATCTGAACTTAGGGAACTTGAAAGTTGCTTAAGATGCTACTCGGAACTTTGTTGCAACTTTCTAGTTCCTTGAAGTTCATTTCAGTAGCTTGATGTTCTAAGGATTTATTTTTTTGTCATTTTAGCAAAAACATTATTATAAGTAAATGTGTATAGACAACTAAATTAAATTCACCAAATCAATGAACATGAAGTGCAAATGAGAAAAAAAAATATGACACCCGCCAGATTCGAACCGGTAGTGGCTGCGTTAGAGCCATACACTCTATCCCGACACCATAATTGCGGTGAAATGCAAAACAGATGAAATCTGACTTAAATCAATCCTCTGTCGATAGGTTTGCACACTTGTACAGTAGCTAAGTTAACTAATCTTTATTATGTATCTGTAGCAGCGCAGCGGTATGACGACATTTTATCACGCAGGAGGTCCCGGTTCAAATCTACATTGGAGTACCATATGAATAAGTAAATAATGTATGTAAAGTAAGTTAGAGCATGTTTTCTCATCAAGCAATAACAAGTTGTGATGAATCTGAAAAGTACATTTTTGTTTTCACATCAGTTTTGAGGAAGTTCCGTCAGAAGCTGCTTAAAAGGCTATCCTACTTCCTTATGTGAACTTTCAAGTTCCGAAATTACTTAAAAATGAAGCTGCTTAGAAGGCTAAAAAGCAACCTCCAGCTTATAAAGTACCCTCGTATCTAAACTTTGGGTTACTTGGGCGCTCTGTTCACCACAGGAGGGTACTCGTTCAACTCCTAGCACTCGCTGAAGCAATTGGGGGTCATCAGCAGCAATGACAAGCTGAAATTCCGAAGCTACTTAGTATATGCCCGTAAAAGAGCAAATAAGACGATTATGACATTGTCGAAAATGTTGTCAAATGGCTCGGTGATAGTCTAAAGTAACCGTAAACTGTTTGCGACAATAGCAACGTTTATATGTACTATTTAAGATTTAGTACTGCTCCGTGGTCGAAGGCGTAAAAATTCAACCAAAACGTGGAGCGGCTAGAAAGAACCCTCAGGCTGATGTACCTGAAAGAGGTCAGTGCATACCACACAGTCTCAAAAGACGTGGTATGTTTGCTAGCGGACATGATGCCCAGCCCGTAGCGCTAGTTGTAGCAGACTTCGATATTGCGATAGCAGAGAGCGTGGGACTCCTACAGCAAGGGTAAATGGGGCAGGCTCATATCGAACGTATTCAACTAGACGAACAGGCGAAGTTTCTCCAGGCACAATTTATGTCGGGCCATAGCTGCTTTAAGAATTTATCCAGCAATTTTGCGTTATTACTTTTAATAATTGCAGCATAATTTTTTCCAATGATACCTGCAGAAAGTCGTACAGGGACTCTCCAGATATTTTTCCAAAATTTTTTTCAGGATTTCCTTTGTGCATTTTTAAAGAATTCATTCAGAAATTTTTCGAAAATCAATTCCCATACGCCATACATATTAAAGAAATTCGACCAAGAATCTTTCCGAAAGTTTTCTAGGTATTTTTCTGGATGTTCAAAGAGGGATTCTTTCAGAAATTCGTCAACTTTATGCAAAATTTCCTGAAATAAACCTCTAGGAGAGTACCCGGAGATATTTCTGGAGAATGCTAGAAAAATTTCTTAAAAATTTGCATAAAAATCTCTGAAGCAATTTATGAAGTGTTCTGGAGAAGTTCTTGAAGAAATTCTTCAGATAATTTTAGAGGAATTTTTGGAAATATTTCATGATGATATTTCATGATGAAATTCCGGAAGAAATCGAAGATAAATTTGTGAAGAATTCCCAAAAAAAATCTGAAAAAATTGCTTCTGAAATTGCAGACAACGGTGGTGGAGGATTTGAAGAAATATCTGGAGAAATTCTCAGGCAAATCTGAATTAGCAGACCAAAATCCTAGAAGTAATTTCTAAGCCTGGAAAACTGGAGAATCTATAACAAGTATTGGCATCCTTAACTTCCCTCGGCGTGGGAGTTGGTTCGATCCCGTCCTCTGCTACACCAACATAGTCATTTCCTCCGCTGCCTTGATCCCCCGTGCCTACATTCTCTTCGCCATTCAGGTGCTCGTCGAAGAGCTGCTTCCACCTTCCGATCACTTAACGTTTGTCCGTCAGGCTCCCGTCCACATCCGTGCAGATTTCGACTTGCGGCACGTAGCCTTTGCGGGATGCGTTGAGCTTCTGGTAGAACTTACGTGTTTCTTCGTCCTCCGCTTCTTCCAGGCGGCTCTTTTTCTCCCGGAAGAGACAGGTCTGCTGCTTCCGCTTCTGTCTGTATTGCTCCACATTCTGTCGGGTTCCATGCTGCAGCATTACTGCCCGCGCTGCGTCCTTCTCCTCCAGAACCGCTCTGCACTCCTCGTCGAACTAATCGTTTCGTCGACTACGTTCTCATGTCCAGGGTGGATTTCCTATGTATGATGTCGGCATCACAGGCACGCGAAAGCACCACTTAGACCCAGTAACTTTTCTCAGGCTTTATGCTTTATGACCTTCGCCTCCACGTCGCCCACTTAGCTTGTTGTTGTTAGGGCTTTTGTAGTCCCATGACTTGTGCCCCAGTTCAACACACCTGAAACAAGCATCCAACATCTTATGTATGTCCAGCGGACTTATTGGGCATCTACCACACAGGTAGTTTAACAATGGCTACCTGAGTCCATGCCGAAAATTGTCCATTGCCGAACGGCTACAATGGCCTGCTGCACCTCGTACTGCTGCCGCAGTTCTGTGTGCCGTGCTCCTCTGCGTCAGTGTTCTCTACCAGTTTTTTAATCGTAATCTGTTGTATCTTTCAGTAATTCACTCGATGGATTACAGATTCTCCAGTTAGCCTAGCGGTTGGGGCTATGGATCGCCAATCCGGAGACTGCGGGCTCGATTCCCGTTCCGGTCAGAAAAATTTGCTCGACTCCCTGGGCATAGTGTATACTTGCCATACAATGCAAAAATTCATGCAATGGCAGGCAAAGAAAGTCCTTCAATTGATAACTGTGGAAGTTGCTCTAAGAACACAAAGTTGAAAAGAGACAGGCCAAGTTCCAATGTGAACGTCGAGCCCTAGAGAAGAAGAAGAAGAAAATGAATTACAGATTCATTTATGGTTATTACATCTTTTTAGGTTCTTCCATCCACTCGGGATAGCGCAGAAACAAACCAGCCAACCAGCGAATAAGTGAGCGAGCGTGAGTACCGAGTATGTGTGTTTGCATAAATGACAGGCCTTGAGCAAAGCAGAGGGCGACCGCGTTGACGATGGAGTGGCTCTGGTTCTGTGCTGCTGCTGGCTCTTGGCATCCCGTCTGTGTCCGTCGTCTCCCATGGAAGGCAGCCAGGCAGCAGCAACATTTCTAAATCATAATCATAGTGGTGTTCTTGCACGCGTCGTCGTCGTCGTCGTAGCAAGCAAGCGGACAAACTGCGCGCGTTGTTGTAGGTGGCCTCCAAAGCGGACAAGCCGTGGCCAGCGCAGCGCGGGACGGAATGTTCTATGCTGGTACTGAGCAATTATGTAGATTATCCGTGGACCGTTATGTGTGCTTTCCACGGTTTTGCTGTTCTCGCTCGGGGCGACTCTGGCAGGGCGCGGAGGTGGCGGGCGTGAGTGTTCCAGTCCAGCATCTCACAGCAAAAGAACATCTCATCAGCTGGTTTGGAAATACCCGGTCCACGAGGGTTTGGCCTGGTCGTCGTCAACGACGTGCAGGCAAATTCCGTTGGATCTCCCGCTGCTGCTGCTGTTTGGACGCGAAGTCCGTTTGTGCTATGGCTGAGGGAGGGCAGCAGAAACTCTCTTCTTGAACTTACAGATGACCGCGTGCGAGAAGTAAATTGGCTTGTGCCCGAGCGACATGAAGCAGATGTGATTTCCTGAAGGTGGGGCACTTCGAAAGGGGAAATGAACTTGTATTCCGTTTTATTTCGCTCGAAGAAATTGACAAGCATTCTGATGAAATTTGGAGTCTTGGTTCCTGAATTTCTAATGGACTGACATGACATATCCGATAAATTCAGATAAGTACCGTACCATTCTGGATACCGTTTGATTTGGTCGATGAAATACATAATTAGTGTTAATAAATTGACCACAAATTCAAACAAATTCATTTATTTTATCTTGTGAATATCTACTGGAAATAACTAGTGAGAGGGCACTTTGGAATTGAAGACACAGAAAATATCACCTGTAGTGACGAACTGTACCATGATTATTCCATCAATAAATTGAAAATTTGCTTTCTATGATAATCACCATAAGAAATATTGTCCACACTTTCAATGACATACGTGAAACACGTTCTAATAAACTGTTCCAACTCTTTTGCTTTAAACGCTGCACAGCTGTAGTCATGGTCATTCTAATGAACAAAGTGCATCTTCGATGTACTGCAAGCATTAATAATGACAAGAAACATCGTTGAAGTGATGAATTCCACAATTTTCAGAAATCTTTTTATGAATAGATGTATAGTGTATATGTAGACTAGTTTAAACTAGTCTAGCTACAGCTTTGAATGTTTTCATTTTGTTCCCGAAAATTGGAATATTGATGGAGTCGAATCGATTAAAACATCCTGGCAGATGATCAAAGCACCGTTACAGCTAATTGGATTGATTTCTGATTGTGTAATCTAATACTAACTTCCTGAATATCTAAGCAATCGCACCATCGTCTCCAATAAAACTCCTATTCAACTGTCCATTCGTGGACACATTTCAAAGAAGTTCTAGCGACCACGATCCCAGCCCCCAACCGAGCCCGCAGTCAGAAAATGCTAATCGAAACAGATTAATCAAATTATTCCGCAAATTTGTCATAATAGTCACTGGAATCATTCCATATCTCCATCTCTGGGTCGATCCCACAAGCAAGAGGTAGAGGTAGGTATGTCGTTTAGCTTCTGACAGCCATAAAATTGCTGGACTACCTCTGGCTCCCCCACCATCCACCTATCCCTGGAGAAGTATGTATGCCATGATGCCGGGATGCATGCATATCATAAGAAAGCGTTTCGTAACGAACGGGAGTGGACTGAGGAGGTGAAGAAGTTAGGTTAGGGGAGCATGATAAAGCCCAATAAATATTTATTTTTATGTATCGAACTGCTCGGTGTTCTGTTCTCTTTCCGTTTGTCTGCTTCTTCTGCGTTGACTTTGCGATGATGCGAAGGTGGAGGATGAATTTGAAATTTGTAGGAGAAAACCGGGTGAAATGCACAGTTTACTATCTTTGCTTCGTACCACCATAACCCACCTAGGATGTTAGTATTTTAACATCACGATGCATGTTCAGCGTGCCTATTTGGGTCATATTGATCCGAACATCTTGCTAGGGTTAATCATTTGTGAGAATGAGACCCAACTTTGGATTTTCTTTTTGACCTTTGGGGCATCCATTAGGTATGGCAGCCCAATGTTTGTGTCGTTTAACTTATAAAACGGTCCATGAAAAATTACCAAATTTGTAATATTTCCTAGAAGCATATTGGAAAACCATAAAGCAGTCATTTGAATCCATGAAACATTATAGAATGCTCCCTTCTTTACGTAAAAATTGGCAATAAGAAGTTCCAGAATTTCATAAACTGCTCCTTGAAATGGTTGAAACGATCCCTAGACTGATACCGGGGATAGACAAAATGATCGGGACAGGCAAAATTTTCCCTTCTCAAAAAATTTCAAATAGCTCTAACTTTACGAAAAGTGCATCAAATATTCTCAAATTTTCACTGTAAGTTGATCAACTAGTTGTGTATCAGTGGACAAAATTTGGAAATGATCGGGCTATTCTGCACGAAGTTATTAGCATTTTAGAAAAAAGGTAGAATTATCCGATAGCCAACTTTGAGCTATTATATCTCCGGATTCAATGAACCGAAGGCAATGAAATTTTGACCTTTCATGACTTATAGGGTCTTGTACCATTTGGGCAGGTGTACCTATTTTGGGCACTTGCCGCTATAACTAAGTCAATTTCAAACCGATTGATTTGAGTTCTTGTATAGAGTTAGATACTCTACGTGCCTAATTTAATACAAAAACTCAAATCAATCCGTTTGAAATGTACTTACAGGGGATGGCCAAAATGTTTGGGATAGGCAACTTTTTTTTCTCTCACAAAAAAGTTCAACATGCTATAACTTTTCATAGAGTGCATCAAAAAATCTCAAATTTTGACTGTTTGTCAACCTGTTATATGTGCATCATTGGTACAAATTTATGCTCGATTGATTAATCTTTCGCAAAGTTAGAATCGTTCGGGTAAAACACTATTTTTTGAACAACTCATTTTTGATTTGCCATATCTCGGAAACCTGTGAACCGAATTGAATGAAATTTTGAACGTACACTAACAATATACAAATGCTTCACAAACTATTAAAACATAGATACTTTTTGAACGTTGAAAAAAGTTATCATGGATTGACACTTTTTGGATTTTTCTCGAAAAAATGTAATTTTTTTACATCAATGTCAATAAATTTTAGTGTTGATGTCCAAAGATTTTCCACTTCTGTTCTCAAGTTATTTTTAATCAGATATATTAGAGCCTATTTAGATTAAAGGAAGAACACATTTAGTAATTTTTGTGTGGTATTGTAAATTTGACTTATTTTCCTCTATATGGGTAAAAATTTCAACCCGGTATAACTTAATGCACCGTGAGAAAATATTACATTTTATAACGTTGTATTAAGTATCAATATATTGTTGATAGACGTTAAAAAAATCATTCAATTCGGTTCACTAGTTTCCGAGATATGACAGCTCAAAAATGAGTTGTCTAAAAAATAGTATTTTACCCGAACGGTTCTAACTTCGCGAAAAATTATTCAATTGAACCTAAATTTGTTCCAATGATGCACATATAACAGGTTGACAAACAGTCAAAATTTGAGATTTTTTGATGCACTTTATGAAAAGTTACAGCATGTTGAATTTTTTTGTGGGAGAAAAAAAGTTGCCTATCCCAAACATTTTGGCCACCCCCTGTAGTTATAATTTTACAGTGGTTATAATGGCAAGTGCCCAAAATAGGTGCACCTGCCCAAATGGTACAAGACCCTATAATGAGCTTTGAAAAACTTTTGACTTAACTTAAAATTCTTAACACGGAAGAAAATTATAACGATTAGATTATTTTTCTAATAAAACACCAAACTTTCTTAAATTTCAACATCGTTACAAAATTTAAGATGTCATTTAAATTCCCTGTAATTACCTTGAATACAGATACGTTTTGAAAGAAGGTAACAACATAGGCGGCAATTCATTGAAAAAGTAATGGGATGCATATTTAAAATACACCAATTTACTAAAAAATCATAAAATTAATAAAATCGTTATAACATTTTCTCTTGTTAATAATTCCAAGTTGAGTCGAACGTTTTTCAGAGCTCATTATGTAAGTCATAAATGGACAAAATTTCATTGCCTTCGGTTCATTGAATCCGGAGATATAACAGCTCAAATTTGGCTATCGGATAATTCTACCTTTTTCTAAAATGCTAATAACTTCGTGCAAAATAGCCCGATCTTTTCCATTTTTTGTCCACTGATACACAAATAGTTGATCAACTTACAGTGAAAATTTAAGAATATTTGATGCACTTTTCAAAAAGTAACAGCTAATTGGGCATTATTTTTAAGTGAAAATTTTGCCTATCTCGATCATTTTGTTTATCCCCTGTACCGTTCATTATTTTCATATTGTGATTGAATGATATGACAATTACCCTTCAATTTCACCAATACAACATTGTATTGGTGAAATTGAAGGGAAATTGTCATATCATTCAATCATAATATGGAAATAATGAAAAAAATAATCGAAGGCACACGGTGAATTGAGTCCCCACGGTGAATGGCGCACGGTACATAAAAATAGAAAATGGCCCACAGAAAAAGGAAAACGATCAATAGAAAATATTAGAGCAATCCGCAAAATATGAAAAATGATCCATCGAAAAAAGGGAAATGATCCAATAAACATAGAAAGTGATCCATTACATTTAAATTATCATAAAATTTAGTAAATGATCTCTTTAATAAAAAGACAAAAAAAATTACGAAAAAGTCGTCTATGGATCTAATGGATCCATTTTTTATGGATCATTTAAAAAAATATGAATCGTTTCTAAAATGTTGTGGATCATTTCATATATTGTATGAATCGTTTTCCATTTATCAATGGATCATTTTCTATATTTTATTGATCGTTTTCATATTGTCTATGGATAATTTTCTAGGGCTGGTTTCACCAATTTCATGGCGCGGTTCATGAAATTTTGGATTTATATATTGCTAAATTTTTCTTCTTTCGGGCCTCCTTGAAAGCAGAGCGTGATGATCAATTCACTTACTGTAATGAATAATAGTTTCCTTCGGGATTTTTTCAGACACCTTGTTAGCGATTTAAGATCAATCAGAACAATAAGCATCCAGGGGACTTCTAGTTTGTAGTTTTTTTTGGCAATAATAAAATTTTGAATTCATTAAAAGTTCTTAAACAAATACTTTACTATGGAAATCTGCGAGTAGTTTACTAGAATCAATATATTTGAATTGTTAAAAAACATCCCAAATCGAAACACCGTTTTGTACTAAAACTATTTATGGAAGGGAGACGGGAAATTCACCACTGAGAGGATTTTTGGATGTCGCCACAACACTGGATCCGGGAAGGAAGAGGATGAAACGAGAAAGCTAGAGAAGGAAGGAATAAGCGAGGGAGGTTGATGAGGGATATTGAGGAACTTGTTCGATCATTATCGGATGGACCAGTTAACCGACAACAAGTTCCAAGCAAGTGGTTTTTCTACCGTAACCCCGAAAGTGCTTCGCTGAAAGCCCAGTGTCCGCGTCCGGGAGTGTCACAGATCGAGAGTGAAGTGCCTGAAGAAACAAGTGGTCCGGACTTCACGCCATAAGAACCGTGATCAAACGAGGTTGGTCGAGATCATCACTCGATCGGAAATTTTCACGATCACATAGGCTCCCGTCACGCTGCTTTCAGTTCGGACAACGACTGGTTCTACTGTATCTGGACGGCCGGCACGGAAATCCACCTCCGCACGGCGCACATCCCAGCCAACGGTTCACCCTCGCCATCGCCTCCCTCGCCACGTGAACATCACCATCACGTCATAGCACCCGCTGCAGGGTTGCTGCAGGTACGTTCATTCTTCCTTCCCCACCGTCGCGCAAGGGCCCCAACGTCATCAAACAGCTGCACCGATACCCCGTACCCTCCCGAGTTCAATTCAATAAAAGTAAAGTTACCAATCTAATTCTCTCCTCTCTTGAATTTGCAATAACCGAAAAGCCCGTGGATGTGGCCTTGTTCGATTCGCTGATCAGTTCGCTTTGTAGTATCGGTAAGTGCAGGTTGTCGAGAGTCCTCCCGAGGTCGGTGGCCGACCCTGAGAATTATTATAAGAGGTAAGCTAGCCGGTCTGCGACGTGTCAGCGTCAAAAAGACACTTTCAACCTTTACTGGGTGTCGGCGCAGAAGTCGGCAAGCTGGCAACCCTGTCCACACGCGTCTAACGAAGCGACGTTATGAATCGAAGCGGCGCTGCAAACATCAAAATGGGATTGACAGTGCCAGATCCGGCTGTCAACGGTTGACACGAGGGAAGTAGAAGGTCTTTTCGTGACAGCACTCCAAGTAGCTAGACGTAGTTTTTTTGCTCAGTGAAATATAAGTGCGGTGTTCGATAAGTAATTAATAATTTAACAATTAAGTTGTGAATTCATTCCACGTTCTGTGGACAAGTTTATTGTGCCCAGGAAGAGATCCGCCGGAGTGTCCGTCCGGAATAGCCGTCCGGAATCGCCGGCCCGGGACCATCAGGAAGTGAGGTTAGTTTTAGGCCCTCCAGCCATGAATTGAAATATTAAATTGACATCGTGATCCTTTAGTAGTCCGAGTTCGAGTAGCGTAGTCCGAGTCCGTATCCGCGGTCCTGTGAAACCGTAGGGTACCTGAAAAGAAACAAAGTAAGATATAACTAAATATTAGGTTAGTAGTAATATCACTAAATAAACGAATCCAACAGGCCTTGCACTACGAAGGTTATAACTAATAGGAAGGGTGCGCAAACAGTAGAGGCCCACCGAATTGTAAGTTAATACTAAAGTGAAACTTATACTTACCATTTGCACTCACCATAACAATATTTTCTAGTTGAAGCACTTCAATACACGATTGCTATCAGAACCGGTTCGTCTTTAATTGCACCCTACCCTGCAACGACACTGGGAGTTTTCCAAATTTTTATTTTTCGATTCTTTTTGCAGATCGTACTGAGCGTCTTTGAGAAGTACTTTCCAGCATTTCTCATAGACTTTCTCTTAGTAATCTTTCTGAAAAATTTTCTTAATTTTTTTTTCAGGAATTTGTTTTGCATTGTTTGTTTTAGGATCGCACAACAAGTTCCTTTTGGGTTGTTTTTTTCTAGAAGTACAAGAAGTAGTTTTTTAATTTAACAAGAAACACCATCGGGAAGAATCGTGAAATAAATGCTGTATGTATGCTTTAAAAGACTTCTTTAAAAAATCTCATAATCAAACCCAAGAGAAATAGCAACTAAATAAAACATAGGATAAGAAAAATCCAGAGGAAATACTAGAAAAAACTTTTTGAGAATTTTCAGAAGAACTTTTCCGTGGAATCCCAACTAAATTCACTGAAAAAATCTCTAAAAACTCTAGAAGAAGTCCGAGGGAAATATTCTTTCGAAATTTTAGAAGGAATCCCAAGAGCAGTCTTCGAAAAATATCTGGATACTTCCTAGAAAGATTTCCCTAAAAACAAAGAAAAAGCTCCTCAAAAAGTTTCAAAAATAACTCCTGGAGTAATTTTTGAAGCAAGTCAGAATCTGGAGTCATCTAATAAAAAAAATCTCGGCAAAATTTTGAAGAAATCTCCAGCAGATATACCAGAAAGAACTTCCTAAGAATTCGCAGAAGTAGGTATTTTCTGAATTTAATCCCAGAGACAAGAAATCCAAAAAGAGCTACAGGACAAATATCAGGAGGAATTCCTTGAGGGATCTGAGAAAGAACTTCTTCAGTGAATCCAAAAAATTTGCCTGGATGAAGCGCAGAAAGAGCTCCAGGGTGAGTACCAGAAGAAAATATAGGATTCATCCCAGAAAGAACTCCTTAAAATTTCATGAAAGTTCACAGAAAGAAGGAATCCTGGAGTTTCTGGAAGAATTACTGTAAAATACCAAAAAAAATCCCAGAAGCAGGGATGGGAACAATCACTTTCAAAGAGTTACATTCGCTTGCTATTTTATCAACTCAGAAGCGTGCAATCAAGAAATGAAGTATGGACGACTTTTGTCTTGTGGTTTTGTCTAAAACTTTGTCAAACAGAGTAGTCGTCGCACACGAATCCCTAAGTCGTGACTGAGCTGTCAAAGCGACTCTCCACGAGGTGAGTGTAATTTACATTCACCTCGTGGAGAGTTACCTTCGCAGCTTCCTCACGACTTCGGTATGTGTGTGCGACCTCTACTCTATTCGGCAAACTTTTAGACATAATCACAAGGTATAAGTCGTCAATATACTAGTCAATATATCGTTTTTTGATTGCACGCTTTCAAGATGAGAAAACTGCAAGTGAGTGTAACTCTTTACAAGTGAGTGTTCCCATCCTTGCCCAGAATGAACTTTAGGAAGAACCTCAGAACAAACTATAGAAGGAGTCTCCCAACGATTTCCAGCAAAAATCCCAAGAGGATCTCCTTGTGCAATCCCTAAAAGAATTGCTTGAGAAATTAAAGTGGAAAACTTCTAGAGAAATTTTAAAAAATCTCTGAAAAAGCACCAGAAGGAATACCAAAAGAAACTACTGGAGGAATCCCAGATAAAACTTCTTGAGAAATCTCTGAAAAAGGATCGCTGAAGAAATTCTTGAAAAATGAAGAAGGAGCTCCCAGTTGAATACCACATGGAGCTAGTGGAGGGATTTAAGAAGGATGTCATAAGCCACAATCCAACTCTGATGCTAAAAACTAGTCTAATTTCAAAGAGCGATAGGCAGAAAAAAAAATCTATGCATGTGGCCAATGCTATATAATCAAAAGTTCTCGGAATAGCCCTCAATGACTGTTTCGAAAATTCAAGAATGTTAAAATTTCTTAAGTCACACAGTATATCAACACCAAACATATGGGATAATAAAATTACTTTACTAATGGTCGAATTGTATCATTTTTATCTATAAACCATCCATATGTTCCTCCAGAAGTGTCACAAAGAAAGTTATTACGAAGTCTGGAATGAATTGCTTTGCCAGGTCCTCCATGATTTTTCATAAATCATTATAGAGATTGTTTGAGAAATTCACTTAGCGATAACTTCGTTGGATATGGGTATTTATTCAGAAATCTCTCTAGGCATTCGTTTGGAGTATCTATTGAAGATTTCTTTGGAAAATCTACCAAAAATGACATCAGCAATTCTTTTCAAAAATCTTTCTAAAAAAATCGTTAGGAAATTTGTTTGAGTATTCGGCCAAAAACTCTCTCACGAATCTTTTCTCTCTCAGAAAATCTTTCATGGATTTATTTGGAAATTTTCTTCAGGGATTTGTTTGGAAATTCCTTCTATTCTATAAACTTCACAAAGAATTCTTTCAAAACATCTTGCATGATTTACTTCTGAAATTCCCCCATTTTTTTTCTATTTATTCAGAAATTTTCTCAGAAATTCCTTTAATAAAACTTTCAGCTATGCCTTCAGAAACTATTCCAGAATTTTTCAGAAAGTGCTTCAAAAGATCCTTCAAAGATTTGTACTGGGGTTACTTGGAAATTCTCCAAGGATTTCACCAGAAATTCCCACAGCAACTTGCAATTTCTCCGGAAATTTCACTAGGAATTCCTCCGGAAGTTTCTCAAAGAGTTGTGTAAAAAAGTTTTGTATGAGTTTCTGCAAAAATTCCTACAGGGATTTCCTTAGAAAATCCTTCAGAGATTTATCCTGCTTTTATGGGACTTTTCTAATTTTTATTTTCGAAAAATTCTTCGAAAATTCCTCTAAGCATTCTCTCAAACGATCTTCCAAAGATTTATTCCGAAAATTTTTCCGGAGTTTGCTTTAAAAATTGCTCCAGGGATTTTTTTTGACAATCTAAATTTCTGTCACAGAATCTTCCAGGGATTTTTATAGTAATATCTCCAGGGACTCTATTTTTAAAAATTTGTGAGATCCATTCGTGAATTTTTGGCAAAGATTCCTACAGAAACTGCCCTAGGGGTTCCTTCACAAATTTTCGAGGGATTCTCCTATAGCTTTTATCATAAATTACGCTAAATATTACTTTTGAAATATCTCTAAATTTTCCTCCAGAGGTTTCTTTACAAATTTCTTCAAGGATCACTTTGAAAAAAAAAAATCCACAGATTTTTCTATAATTATTTCAAATCTTTCACGAGTTCCTGAAAAAAATCTTCCAAGTATTCTCATAGAAATTATTTCAGGGACTCATTTTGAAACTCCTCGTAGTTTTACTTTTACAATCATCCAGGAAATTCTAAAGAAATTCAGTCAGAAATTTCTTCACAACATTTTCTAGAGATTCCTTTAGGCTTACCCAAGCAGCACCTGCAACATCATGCAGATTGTGGCTTTCTTTGCTTTGTTCTAAATGAGTTGCACTAGAAGCACACGAAACTTCCATCTTGTCAGTTGAGTTGCATTTAAACTCCGAAATCCGTAAAGTTGCGGCTTCATTTCATAGAAATCACAAATTGCCACGTGTTTGACATCGGTTTGTGGAGGCGGAGCTTACATATTGCTCGAAAGTGATAATACAGTCAGCTTACATTAAATGTGTTATGTAACATGCATGAAACATCTAACTCTGGTTTGTTTGTTCAGATTAGGTTCCATATGCGTTACCGAAAACTTGAGCGTCTTTTCATTTTGACAGTTCTCTAACTTGTGACAAAGAAGGTGCAATAAAGTAACAAGTAATTTCAGTAGCTTTTATGGTGTGTTGAGCATCGATTCTCTCACAGAGCTTTTGGTGTAGTATGTAAGGTGAGTAGATAATACTCCTGGTGTCCATGGTTCGAGTCTGGACAAAATCTTTTCCCAACTTTTTTATCATTCCTCCTCGTTTATGTTGCATAAGAATTCAAAATCTGCGCTTTTTGGGTTTCAAAGAAGAATCAATTGTGTTCTGTCGTCCGTAATACGGACAGTGAATAAATTGCACTAAGGTTGCTGTTACTGGATTAGCAACAAATCGTGTTGCTTGGGTAGGAAAGTCCTCCAGGAATTTCTCCAAGATTTTCTTAAGAAAGTCTTGCGCGAATTGCTTCCAAAAATGTTGCAAGAATTCCTTTCAAAAAATCCGGCATACATTGTTCCAGAAATTCAAGTACGATTTTTTTTTCCAGATTACTTTTTTAATAAAGATTCCTGCAGAAATTTTTCAAAACATTCATCTAGAAAACCTTCCATGAACTTTCTCAAAAATACTCCATGATTTTTTTTTCAGAAAATAATTCACGGATACATTAAGAATGGGAAATTCAGAACTCCTACAAAATTTTCTCAGAAGCTTTCTAAAGATTTTGTTTTTTTAAGGATTGCTTTAGAAACTCTAGTTCATGTAATTAGGAAATTTCCCAAGGTTTCTTCATATTTCTTCAGATATTCCTTCAAGAAATTTTCCTACCAGAAATTGCTCCAAGGATTTCATAAAAAAAATTTCTTTAGATTCTGTCAGAGATTCCTATGAATATTTTTTTAAATGCTAGAAGACATTCTTACAGAAATTCAAACAGAGGTTTCATCGGAAATTCCGCCGGCTATTCCTGTATGTATTTTTACAGAGAGTTCTCCAGAATTTCTTCCAAGCGTACCTCAAGGAATTTCTCTATGGATTTCTCCAGGAATTCATAAATAAAAATGTTATGATTTTTTATTAGGCGATTTATTTAAGTATTTTTTTTTTTTAATATGACACTACTTATTTGATAAACCATAACTCAAGAACGAAGCATCGTAGAGTAAAAATCTTTTTTTTTTTTTAGAAAATCAAAGCAAATTTTCTTAGAAATCTAAAAAAAATGAACCGGAAATCGTATTCCACAAAATTTTCCACTGTTGAGAAAATTCGAAAAAAAAAGCCGGAAAAACTATGCCCGAACTCGTGGAAAATATTCAAAAAAATATAATATATGTATTCCAAAAATTTCAACGATCAAAGCTTATGAAATCACCTCCTCAAAAATATTTTTTTGAAAATTTTCCGTGAATTCGGGCATAGTTTTTCCGGCTTCTCTTTATGAATTTTCTCAATGGTGGAAAATTTTGTGGAAAACTTTTTCCACTTTATTTTTTGTTTGGATTTCTGAGAAAATTTGCTTTCATTTTCATTAGAAAACTTTGTTTCTACGATGCTTCGATCTTGAGTTATGATTTTTCAAAAAAAGGCTTGTATGGCACATTTGGACATACAGGGGATGGCCAAAATGTTTGGGATAGGCAACTTTTTTTCTCCACCAAAAAATTCAACATGCTGTAACTTTTCATAGAGTGCGTCAAAAAATCTAAAATTTTGACTGTTTGTCAACCTATTATATGTGCATCTTTGGTACAAATTTGGGCTCGATTGAATATTTTTTCGCGAAGTAAGAACCGTTCGGGTAAAACACTTTTATTTAGACAACTCATTTTTGAACCGGTGTCATATCTCGGAAACCAGTGAACCGAATTGAATGAATTTTTTAACGTTCATCAACAATATATTGATACTTTATACGACGTTATAAAATATAATATTTTCTCACGGCGGATTAAGTTACACCGCGTTGGAATTTTTACCCATATAGAGAAAAATAAGTCAAATTTACAATATCACACAAAAATTACTAAATGTGTTCTTCCATCAATCTTAATAGGCTCTAATATATCTGATTAGAGACAACTTGAGAACAGAAGTGGAAAATCTTTGGATATCAACACTAAAATTTATTGACATTGATCTAAAAAAATACATTTTTTTAGAGAAAAATCCAAAGAGTGTCAATCCATGATAACTTTGTTGAGTGTAGAATTAGCATTTAAGTTAAAATACACATTAATAAAAATGAAAAAAAAAGATAACTTTTTTCAACGTTTAAAAAGTACCTATGTTTTAATAGTTTGTGAAGCATTTACATAGTGTTAGTGTACGTTCAAAATTTCATTCAATTCGGTTCACTCGTTTCCGAGATATGACAGTTCAAAAATGAGTTGTCTAAAGAATAGTGTTTTACCTGAACGGTTCTAACTTTGCGAAACATTAATCAATCGAGCCCAAATTTGTACCAACAATGCACAGGTTGACAAACAGTCAAAATTTGAGATTTTTTGATGCACTCTATGAAAAGTTATAGCATGTTGAACTTTTTTGTGAGAGAAAAAAAAGTTGCCTATCCCAAACATTTTGGCCATCCCACACTGTTTCCAAAGTCCTAATTTCGTGATCGAAATTGTTTTGGGCATGAAAAATTGATTTTAGAGGTTTGGTGTCTTCGAATAAGTTGTTTGGTATATCAGAGCCCTTCTGATACTTCCAGTATCACTAATGTGATTAATCCACCTAAAAGTGAGATAGAAATTCGATTTTTTTCATAAGTGAAGATAGCGTGTTTATGTTTTCAGCAAAGTTGTAGAAAATGTCATTATGAGTAAACTTGCCGAACAAACTTTTGCTCTATCTGCTCAATTTCTAGAGATATGGGCCATTATTTGTGAATGACCCCTTAAAATCAGTTTTTTTGTTGTAACCTTCTCTAGACATTTTTGGGAATTTTCAAATGTTCTACAAAGTTATTTAGTATGACAAAATACGTGTTTCTTCTGAGAACGGCAACATTGTATCTATGATAGTTTTTGAGATATTCAATAATTTATTTAAAAAAAATAGCCTTTTTACGGTTTTGTGACATTTACAGAGGCAAAATGGGGCAAGATTTTTCAATTGAATATGAAAGAAGTTTATAATAGGTGTACATTTTGTTTCAACTCAGGCTGGACACTTGCTTCCTTGACAGTAAAATTGAGCTGTGAAATATTATAGTTCGTAACTGAAATTTTCAAAAAACTCAAAAAGTATTGAAGATAGAACTTTGTCGTCTTTAAAGAAAACATGTATTTTATCATATATAATAACTTCGTAGAACATTTAAAAATTCCGAAGAATGTCTGAAAAAAGTTACAATGAAAAAACTGATATTTAGGGGTCGTTTTCAGGAAATGACCCATATCTTTCAAAATGGAGCATATAGAATAAAAGTTTGTTCGGCAAGTTTTCTTATAATGATATTTCCTACAACTTTCCTGAAGACATCAGTATACTATATTCACATATGGTAAACACTGAATTTTCATCTCACTACTAGGTGAATTGATCACAAAAGTAATACTTGCAAAAGAAAGATTCTTGTCTATCAAACAACTTCTTGCAACAAACTTTTGTCCTATCTGCTCTGTTTTGAAGGATATGGGTCATTTTCTGTTAACGACCCCTAAATATCAGTTTTTCCATTGTAACTTTTTTCAGACATTTTTAGGAATTTTCAAATGTTCTACAAACTTATTAAATATGATAAAATGCATGTTTTCTTTAAAGACGACAAAGTTCTATCTTCAATACTTTTTGAGTTTTTTTTTAAATTTCAGTTACGAACTAAAATATTTCATAGCTCAATTTTACTGTCAAGGAAGCAAGTGTCCAGTCTGAGTTGAAACAAAATGTACACCTATTATAAACTTCTTTCATATTCAATTGAAAAATCTTGCCCCATTTTGCCTCTGTAAATGTCACAAAACCATAAAAAATGCTACTTTTAAAAATAAATTAGTAAATATCTCAAAAGTTATCATAGATACAATGTTGCCGTCTTCAGAAGAAATACGTGTTTTGTCATATTAAATAACTTTGTAGAACATTTGAAAATTCCCAAAAATGTCTGGAAAAAGTTACAACAAAAAAACTGATTTTAAGGGGTCATTCATAAATAATGGCCCATATCTCTAGAAATTGAGCAGATAGAGCAAAAGTTTGTTCGGCAAGTTTTCTCAAAATGACATTTTCTACAACTTTGCTGAAGACATAAACACGCTATCTTCACTTATGAAAAAAACCGAATTTCTATCTCACTTTTAGGTGGATTAATCACATTAGTGATACTTCCAAAAGAAGGGCTCTGATATACCAAACAACTTCTTCGAAGACACCAAACCTCTAAAATCAATTTTTCATGCCCAAAACAATTTCGATCACGAAATTGGGCCTTTGGAAACAGTGTGCATCCCCTGTATTTCAACAAAATTGGCCATAACTCAAAAACGAAAAATAAGTGCATTCAAAAAATTTCAACGATTAAAGCTCATAAAATAAGCTTCTCAAATTTTTTTTTAATTTTTCACGAGTTTGGGCATAGTTTTTCCGGTTCTTCTTTACAAGTTTTCCCAACTGTGGTTTTTCAGTTCATATTTTTTTTGGATTTCTGAGAAAATTTTCTTTTATTTTCTAAAAAAACTTTGTTTCAACAATGCTTCGTTCTTGAGTTATGATTTTTCAAAGTAAGTAGTGTCAAGGGAAAACAAAAAATGTCCACCTAAGTTTTCCGGGAAAATAGGCGACCCTGATTTTTCTCAATTTTATTTTGTTCATATATCCATGAGCCCTGCCTGTGGAAAAAGCTTCATGAAAATACGATGAAAAAAAAAATCCCCTGATCTGCCGAAGCAACGACAATGACCTTTTTATGGAATTTGCTACAAATTTCGGATTTCAATCAGCTGAGTACACGCCAAGATAGTATAAAACATTTACCACAAATATAATTTATTTTTTTTTTAAGTTTTTATTATCATTTCGTAAAACCTAGATGGTTCACTTTGCCATCTCACTCCCCAACCAATAGGAGCAAGCTTGTTCACGCGGAAAGTTGCGTTTGCAAATGCAGATGAAGGCTGGTCATAAAGAAAATGGGACGCAGGGGAGATCCGAAAGGTAGGTATGTAAGTAAGGTATGAACAACCGAACGTTCGTGGTGGGTGGGATGCCATCAGATCGGCCTTTGAACGGAGGTTATCGTCCCCGATCACGCAAGATTCGCCGGGTAATGGAGAAGTTACATAAGTTGTCCGTCCACCGACCGCACCCCAGGGCATTCAGAGTCAGACCGCGCTGCTGGTAAATAAATATTTCCCTTGTAAAAAAAAGAGAAGAATAAAAGTGGCACAAACTCTGCTTTTCGACGGTTTCTTCGAAAATTTCGACCGCACCCTCCCAAAAAAGGCAGCAAGCGAGCTTTCAAAAGTCGCGTAAATCAATTTGCTTGTTTTGTGTCGACTTCTCACTAGAGTTTTCATGGTGATCCCACATCGCACCACACCACCATCGTCACCACCTCCGCGGGTCATCATCTTCAGCGCGCGTGAAGGACGTCTTGTGAAAGCCTCACTCCCCCGGTCCGAACATTGGAGAAGATGAGCTCTCGAGCAAACGGACAGCACCCAAATCGGACGTGGGCATTAATCATCTTCCCGTTTGTGCGCTCGAAGCCGTGGCGAATGCGATTTGCTGGTAGCGGATGCAGCAGCATGGAGTCTTGCATTCGTGGGTCTGGCGACGCCGATGACCTTCCTCGAGTGGGTTTTTTTGGGGTTACTTGGGGAGTTCTGAGAATTTTGGTGGAATAAAACACGAAGGATAGGATTCTTTTTCGAAGATGCCATGCCATGTTTATTTTTTATTGAGGTTGGACCTTCTTGTTAAGATGACAAGGACACTAGGAGTTTTAGATAATAATACATAAATTGGATGTATTTGAAATAGCTTAGGACATTTGAACGATTTTTTTTCTATTCCTGGAAAATCTAACTGTTTTATGTTATATCCTCTATTTGATGTCGAACACGCAGAATTTGGCGATGCGGAAAGCGCACGGGTATTCAGAAAGACCATGCTGATGGCGACCGGTTCGATTCCAGGTTGGACCGGGTCCTTTTCGTAACTGCTTCCTTGGGCATAGAACATTTTCGGGACGTAACGTCAATAAGAAAAAGAATTAATTGATAACTACTTAATCAAAGTTAAAGATTAGTGACGCTCACGGACGGAAATTTTTACTGGGAATGGTAGAACTGAAACAGTTAACAGCTTCTGGTAACTACCCCAAATATTTACTTCTTGTCGGTGTTTCATGGGCTGGAATGTGAGTTCAAATTACTCACTTAATAACCAGCTCTTGAAATCGAAACAACATTTTTTAACTATACATTCTGAATCCGTTATACACGGTTTGACGGTATGAATTTCTTCAGAAATCCTTAAGTAATTCCATCAGAAATTCTTGCCTTCGGAAAGTTTCTCTAAGAATTTCTTCATGAACTATTAATTCTGTAGATTTTTTTTCAAATTTTCGTAAAGTTTACCTTAGATTATTACTTAAGAAAGAACTCTTTTATAAAACTTTTTACTGATTCCTTCCTGAATTTCTCCATGAATTCCTTCAGGAAATCCTTCAAGAATTTCCCTTTCACGAAGTCTTCCATGAACTCCTGTTGTTTTGGAACATCTTCCATGGTTAGCTTCAGAAATTTCTTTCAATGATCCTCCAGAAATTTCTCTAAAAATTCCTCTAGAAAAGCTTCCATGGGTTTCTTCAGAAATTGCCTCGTGGAGTCCTTCAGCAATCTGTACGTGAATTCTACACACGAATGTCTTCAGAAAAGCTTTCAGCGATTTTTTTTTAGAAATTAAAAGTTCAGGATTCCGGCAGAAGTGGTTCCAAGGATTTCTTTAACACTTAAACTACCGACGGGGTAAAAACTCCCGCGAACTACCAAGGGTCCAAAAAAAGTCGGAAGTCCAATTTTGACAAGGCATTTCTCGGCCGTTATTCAACCGATTTCAAAACTTTTTTTTGCGATGGAACCGGACAGGTTTCAAGATCATCTTCCATTCAAAAAAATATAAAATAGATGCGTCTACCCAAAGTTATTAAGCAAAAGGCACTTCCTAGTTTTTTTTGAGAGCGCATTTTTTGCGCACATTGATCAATAAAACAAAATTTAAAGCGATGACATATGGTTTTTTCGACTCTAAATCATGCGTACAGCTGGAGTGAACATGTTAATGCAAAATTAGTGGTTTTTAAGTACACTGATAATTTACCTTACTCAAAAAACTGCTAAAATACCCTATTTTTCACGTAAAATAAGCAATAAATCAAAATTCAAAGCGATGACATATAGTTTTTTTGGTCTTAAATTGTTTGTAGGATTGTACTCGACATTTTTGATGAACAATGAAAATGTTCTAATTACACTCTTATTTTGTTTTACCCGGAAAACTACGAAAATTCCATACTTTTCACACAAAATAGTCAACAAAACTAAATTTAAAACGATAACATGTAGTTTTTAGCCTGGAAACGTTCGTAGCAGTTTGGGGAACATACTTGAAGAAGAATAGTGATGTTTTCATTACACTCAAATTTTGATTCACTCAAAAATCAACGAAAGTACAACATTTTTCACGCAAAGTGCTTAACAAAAATGATGGCTTACAATGCAAAGTAGTTTTTTATCTTTAAATTATTCGTGAAAGCGTACTGGACGTTCTTGATGAGTAATAGTGATGTTTTCATGACACACTTAATTTATTTTCCTCGAAAAGCTACAAAAATACCATAATTTTCATAAAAAACAGTCAATAAGGAGTGTATCGTAAAGTATTTGAAAATGTTTAAAATAGCCTCAAAAATAGTTTAATACAACTTTTAAGTAATTTTATTTTTGGAGATACTGTATAAATCCTTGAAAAAAGAAATGGCTTTTATGATTTTCTAAAAATGTTCTTTTAACTGGGTTTTTAACCTAGATTACTGAACGCATATTTTTAAATTTTTGCACACCTTCTAAAAAATTGAAATTGCGAAAAAAGTTCGATAATGTTCGAAAATTGTTAACTTTTTTGTGCAAACATAATAAGCTCCAGAATCCTCATGATATAGGCAAATTATTTTTTTCAAGAAAAATCTCCACTACATTTAAGCGCAATTCTTTAAAATGAAAAAAGGCCATTTTTGAGGAACCCCTTTTTTTCTATGCTCCTCCAAATCATGTTTACGCAAATAAAAAATACATTAAATGAAAAATTCGCATTTTTTTAAATACGGTATGTTTTTTAATTTATGGACGAGTAAGTTAGAGCAAAAAATAGAATTTTATAACCTTTTAAGATATTAAAAGCAGAACTTCAAAGTTTGATATAAAATTTGACGTTTTTTGGAGTGGACCATTTTGTAGATATAGGAGATTTTTCTATCGAAAATATAAATTTTAAAAGTCGGTGTTGCATGATATGTTATGTGTACATAACTGTTAACAAGCATCAATATTTTCCAGAATTTTTATCATACAAATTTTACTCGCTACAGATTTTTGAAATGTTGAAAAATCTTAACAAAATTGCATTTTGTGCAGATTTTTATTTTGTGAGGTGTATTCATTTAGCCATATTTTCAATAACACTAAACATTTTTCAAATTTTTCCAAGGTATTCTAAACTTAACTATATTGCGAAGATTTCATAGAAGAACCGAAATGAAAAGACCAACCCAGCTTCGAGATAGAGCATTCTGAACATTTTCAACTACTTTCCGATACACTCCTTAAAACAATATTTAAAGCCATAACATGTAGTTGTATGGCCTTAAATTTTCCGTTACAATGTACTGGACCTGTTTTTGATAAAATGTTGATGTTTACATTACACTAATATTTTGTTTTATAAAAAAATGTACGAAAATACCACAAAAAAGCGAATAAGCCAAAATTTAAAGCGATGATATGTAGTTATTTAACTTTGAATTTATCGAAGTAGTTTAGTGGATTTATTTGAACAATCCTAGTGAATTTTTTATTACACTCATATTTTATTTCACTCGGAATACCAGGAAAATACCACATTTTTCACACAAAGTAGTCATCAAATAAAAATTGGAGTCAATGCATTATAGTTTTTTTTTGCCATGAAATTATTCGTAAAAAAGTACAAGACTTGTTTGATAAACAATAGTGATCTTTCAATTACACTCGTTGTTTTTTAAATTTGTTTATAAAAAACAAAAACGACTCAAATAAAGAGATCTTACTATGCGCAGCATATAGTCACAGGTTGATGTACTGTAAAAAATATATTTTTACACAGATAATTATTTTTGATACCTAAAAGCACTGTGATTTTCACTCAGCTACTGGACTCAATTTGTTATTTATAATTTTATAAAATTCTTCATGTTTTGATACAATAAATTAACCTTACATGTTTCATACGGCCTTTCCCATCATGCTGATACTCTTTGCGTTGCAATCTGTAACATTTTTTGGGATTTAATATGTTTGTCAGAGCACTATCAAAGTTTCCCCAAAATGAAAATATGATTCTCGCTCATATGAAAAAATAATATTGATCACCCAAAACAATTAAAACTGTCCAATCCTTACATTGCAATTGTAACTGAGACACCAGTACTTGTTTTAAAATTATTACATCAGGAAAAATACATGGAATAATACATTAGGGAAATTTGCTGAAAAATTATCAAAGCTCCCCGTTTTACGGTATTGCATCAGAAACTCTTCTTTATACATTAGTTTTTCAGAAATTTCCCAAAAGGTGCAATTATATTTTATGATATCGTTCAAAGATTCTTTCAAAATATTTTGTCGTGGATTCTTTTCGAAAATCTTTCAAATATATTCCAGAGATTCCTTCAGGGATATTTTCAAAAACATCAAGGATTCATGCGGAATTTATTCAGAGGTTCTATTTCTCGAGGAAGTCTTTTAGAAAACTTTTGAAATGTTTCCGTGTATTATTCCTTTGGGGTTTTATCAGACATTCCCCTAGCGATTGTTTGATAAATTTCTCCAAGGACTCATTTAGAATATTATAAAAAATTTTAAGGAATCTGGAGCATTTTCGAAGTTTTTTTTTCTGGCTTTCTCCAGTTCTCTCAAGTTTCCATCCTAGTTCCTATGCAAAGTGTTTTTCTTTTATTTGCTCCCATTAATAGTTCCTTCCGTGTTTTTTTCGATATTTTTAGAGATTTCCGTTAATTACTTCTGGAATTTCTGCCAAAGAGTTTTCCGATATTTCTCCTGAATTTTTTTCGCTGGTTTTCATCCGGAATTTCTCCCAGGATTTCTCTTAGAGATTTTCAGAGTTCTTTCATGAATTTTCTAAATATTTCCTACCAGAGCTTTTTTCCGAGATTTCCCTGTTCTTCTCAAGATTTCTTCCGAAGTTTCTCTCGCGTTCCTCATTGCATAATTTATCACAAAAATCACGTGGATTCATTCCGACATGTCTCCGGTTATTTACAACAATGAATTTTGTAGGTTATCTCAGGCAGGAGGTTTTCCGAGAAACACTTCTAGAAAAGTACAGTACTGGACGCATTGACCGATTTTCATACATAATGCTTAAGTTTGGAACTCTGTATTTCAGCTTCTAGAGCACAAACTCCGAGAGTAATCTCAGGTGAAACTTAAAAAAAAACTCTCGCAAGAACCTTTATAAAATGTCTTGGATGTAACTTCTGTACAAATCCGGGGAGAAACTCCAGAAAAAAATCATTGAAATTTCTTAAAACTTCGGGAGAAATCCCAGAAGCAATTCCTTAAAAAAACTCGTGAAAAACTCCTTTAAAATCCGGGAAGAGCCTCAGTTGAAATCCCAGCAACAGTTTCTGTAAAAACCTTAGAAATCCCGGAAAAATCTCATGGAGAAGTACCAAGAGGAATACCGGAAGAAATCGCGGAAAACCTTCAAGAGAAATTCCGAGGGAAACTCTAAGAGAAATTTTACGACAACATCTGATGTATATTCCCGGAGAAAAGAGAATGAATTCCACAAAAATTTGTTTAGGCAAAACGCAGGAGGAAAAATCCAACGAGAGACTCTGAGAGCAAATATGGGAAAACCTCTGGAAGAAAATCTATAGGATTCTCATAAAAACCTTCAGGGGACAATATTTGGATTTCAGAAATCCTGCAATATTCTCCAGGATTTTTTCCGGAAAGAACTGTTTGAATCTAGAGTAAAAAAGTCGATAGGAATACGAAAGAATCTCCGAGAGGAATTTGAAAAGGAATCCCAAGAAACAGGAATGAAAGAAGGCTGAAAATCTCTCTAATAAAGACACATAACCTAACCTTAACTTTGGAAACCGTAACTTTTTTTCGTTTTCACGGGATTTCCGTTTATTTGTTGGTGTCACCAACATTGCTACTGCAGGTGATTGCTACTGCATGTTCAGGAGACGCAAATGGATTCAAATAAAAACAAATAGAAAAAATCCCTGATGAATTTTCGGTTTGCCTTGTATTTTTTTCAGGTAGTAGATAACCTGAAACCGGTACAAAAAGTCAGTTATAGAAATCTGCATGTGTTTGTTTTGAATTTTGTGTTATTGGCTATTTTGTGTGAAAAATATGGCACATTCGTGATTTTTTAGTAAAACAAAACGTGGATGTGATGTGAACATCAAAATTTTATCAAATACATGTCTAGTACATTCCAACGGAAAATTTTAAGACTAACAACTACATGGCATTGCTTTAAATTTTGTTTTATTGACTATTTTGTAAGAAAATTATGGTATTTTAAAAACTTGTTTGGTAAAATGAATTAAGAGTGTCATGAAGGCGGTTCAACGTTCATCATTTCATGAAAAAATTCAAGTCAAAAAACCAGAATTCATTGCCTTATATTTTTATTTGATGACTACTTTGTGTGAAAAATGTGGTATTTTCCTGGTATTCCGAGTGAAATAAAATATGAGTGTAATAAAAAATTCACTAGGATTGTTCAAATAAATCCACTAAACTACTTCGATAAATTCAAAGCTAAATAACTACATATCATCACTTTAAATTTTGGCTTATTTGCTTTTTTGTGGTATTTTCGTACATTTTTTTATAAAACAAAATATTAGTGTAACGTAAACATCAACATTTTATCAAAAACAGGTCCAGTACATTGTAACGGAAAATTTAAGGCCAAACAACTACATGTTATGGCTTTAAATATTGTTTTATTGACTGTTTTGTATGAAAATTATGGTATTTTTGTAGCTTTTCGAGGAAAATAAATTAAGTGTGTCATGAAAACATCACTATTACTCATCAAGAACGTCCAGTACGCTTTCACGAATAATTTAAAGATAAAAAACTACTTTGCATTGTAAGCCATCATTTTTGTTAAGCACTTTGCGTGAAAAATGTGGTACTTTCGTTGATTTTTGAGTGAATCAAAATTTGAGTGTAATGAAAATATCACTATTCTTCTTCAAGTATGTCCCCCAAACTGCTACGAACATTTCCAGGCTAAAAAACTACATGTTATCGTTTTAAATTTAGTTTTGTTGACTATTTTGTGTGAAAAGTATGGAATTTTCGTAGTTTTCCGGGTAAAACAAAATAAGAGTGTAATTAGAACATTTTCATTGTTCATCAAAAATGTCAAGTACAATCCTACGAACAATTTAAGACCAAAAAAACTATATGTCATCGCTTTGAATTTTGATTTATTGCTTATTTTATGTGAAAAATAGGGTATTTTAGCAGTTTTTTGAGTAAGGTAAATTATCAGTGTACTTAAAAACCACTAATTTTGCATTAACATGTTCACTCCAGCTGTACGCATGATTAAGAGTCGAAAAAACCATATGTCATCGCTTTAAATTTTGTTTTATTGATCAATGTGCGCAAAAAATGCGCTCTCAAAAAAAACTAGGAAGTGCCTTTTGCTTAATAACTTTGGGTAGACGCATCTATTTTATATTTTTTTAAATGGAAGATGATCTTGAAACCTGTCCGGTTCCATCGCAAAAAAAAGTTTTGAAATCGGTTGAATAACGGCCGAGAAATGCCTTGTCAAAATTGGACTTCCGACTTTTTTTGGACCCTTGGTAGTTTAGGAGTTAAGGATTCTTCCACTGAGTTTCAAATTTTCAAAGTTTTCTTCAGCAATTTTCCATTTTTGAAATTTTTCCTCAGCAATTCTTCCAGGGATTTCTTAAGAAGTTTCTCCAAGGATTCTAAGGATTCTTCTTCAAATTCCTCAATAAACTTTTCTAGGAATTCCGGATATTTCTCCAGAAATTTCTTTAGACATTCCTCCTGGTTATTGTGGTATCCTGATGTTGGTGTGTGGGTGTTGTTGGTTGGTTACGAAGCAGTTGAAATGAGCAGCTGAACGAGGATGGACGTACGTAAATAATGACTGGATCTACAAAGTGTATTTAGTGGAGTTTGACCAGATAGTGTGAGCCTTAGTCATATAGAACCTGAGGATATCACAGTTATTGTTATTTCTGAAATTCCATTAGGGATAACTTCAATTATATCTCAAGAAAGTTTTTTTTTTTGGAATTCGGGAGAATTTTTTAGGATTTTCAGCAAGGAAATACTTCAAACAATTTTCCATGAAGTTTTTCACAAATTTCTCTAAAAAAGTATTTAAAAATTCTTCAGAGAATGGAAATTCTTGCATGGATTTATCCAGACATTCCTTGTGAAATTCCTTCAGGATTCAGATGTTTCTTCAGGGTCTTTTCAGATTTTTTTTTAGAATTTGCTCTACAGTATGTGAAAGAGCTGCAAATTCCAAAGAAATACCTGGATGATTATTTGAAATAATCCCTTTAAAAAAAATCCTGCTGATACCTTTGGAGATTCCCAGAAGATTATTGAAGAATGTTTTGGAGGGATTTCAGGGCAAAATTCCTGCAGTAATTTCTGTGTGAAATTTTTGGATGAATGCATGGGGGTACTTGAAGAAACTTCTTAAGATACCACCTAAATTTCTAGACAAAATCATGAGAATCTCTTCAGAAATTCCTTCAAGAATTTCTACAAGAACCCCTCCAGAAATTTATCAAGTTAATTTCATTGGAATTACCTTCTTCCAATGAAATTGGCTTGATAAATTTCTGGAGGGATTCTTGTAGAAATTCATGAAGGAATTTCTGAATAAATCTTTTTGAAGGAATTTCTGAAGAAATTGCAGACAAAAGTATTTGTGGAAATCTTGACAAAAGCCCTTCACCAATTTCTAACAGATCCCTGGAGGAATTCTAGAAAAATGTTTGAAAGAATTCCTGAAAGAAGGTCTGAATAAATGCTTTGCCATTCCTTGGTAAATTTCTGGAGGAATTCTTGTAGAAATTCATGAAGGAATTTCTGAAGAAATCTTTTTGAATTGTCTGCAGAAATTGCAGACAAAAGTATTTGTGGAAATCTTGACAAAATCCTTCAACCAATTTCTAACAGATCCCAGGAGATATTTCAGAAAAATGTTTGAAAGAATTCCTGAAAGGTAGTCTGAATTAATTCTTTGCCATTCCTTGGTGTGAATAAATCCTAAGCAATACCTGGAGCTACTTCTAGCAAACCCCCTAGAGGAATATCCAGAATAGAATTTCATAGGTAAGTGTCCAAAGGAATACCTGATAGATTTCCTGAATATATGGAAAAGTACTTGAAGATTGTTTTAAAAAGACTGAAGAAAAAAACTTCCAAGGGAAATACTAGAGGAATTTCCTATAGAATCTCTGAATTTTTGTGAAAACAAGTCTCCTTGAAATGCATCCTTTGAAGAAAGCAAATTCCGAAGGAAAATTCTTGGAGAAAAGTCTGGTAATATTATTAGAAGAATTTCAAAAATGTTTGAAGAAATATATGCACGAGCTTCTGTAGCAATTCTAAAAGAAATTTCTTGAAGAATTCCTAAAGAAACCTCAGGAGTAATTTCTTAAGAAACCCGTGCACTAGTTCCAAGATGAACATTATGAGACATTTCTTGAGAAACTCCTGATAAAGTCCCAAGGAAAGTTTCTGAAAGAATCTCTGGAGAAATTCCTGGAGAATTATTGTTTTAATATTCTACGCCCTCATAAACATAAGTTGACATTACTTTCTAATTGTTTTTGCTCTCCCATACCCGTATGAAAAATATTTTTTTCTGTCTAATATAGGAAAATTGCCTAGATTTTTTATGCCCTTGCTAATTTCAGAAAAATTTCCTATGTGAAATCTTTATCTTTTTTTCTATGTGAGTTTTCTATTTTTTGTACTCTCACACTTCCATTGGAATCATCTACGGATTTATTCTGAAGTAATTTCAGTGGTTCCTTCAAATTATCAAAGTAAAGAATTCCCCCAGAAATTTCTTTTTTTTTTAGAAAGTATTCCAAGGACGCCTTCAGAAATGTTTCCAGAGATTCCTTTATAAATTTTCCTAGTGTTTTTTTTTTTAAAGAAGTTTTATATGACCTTTACACAATCTCCCATGGAATCCTGCAGAAATTACTTTTGGAATTAGGGCTCAGGTTTCTTTTAGAAACTCCTCCAGCGGATTATCTACTTTTTTCCGCAAATGCTGTAAGAAATTTCTCCACAGCTTCCTCCAGATATTTCCTCAAGCATTTCTCCAGATTTTCTTATAGGATTTTTTTTAGAAAGACTTCCGCGGGTTCCTTCTGAAACTTCAACAGAGGTTATTTTAGAAACTGTTCTGGAGATTTCTCTAGAAAATCCGTCGGATATTTCTCCAAGGATCGCTTCAGAATTTTCTACAGGGATTTCTTCAGAAACTATTTCAGAGATTCTTCCATACAGTTCCATACACTTCAGAAATTCATACAGGCGCCGTCCATAAATGTTTTGGAGGTGGAGTTGTACTCCCCGGCTAAGCGATCCACACAAGAAAATAGAATTATTGTACAAAAAAGTGTTTTTTAGACTTGCGTAATAAGTGGGTGCTATCATCGGTGTTCCATTTAAGTAGTCCACTAGAGATTTGTTATTTATTGCTCTAGAGATTCCATTAAAAATTTCTGTAGGAATGTGTCCAGGAATTTCTCCAGAAATTCATCCAGAAAATCCTTCTGGAATGCCTCCTGGAATGCCTGGAGGAAGGAGTCCACAGAGATTTCTTCAGGGTTTTCTCCAGATATTACTCCTTGTGTTAAGATATTCCTCCTCAGAAATTTCTCCGGCTTTTCCTCTAACTCTAAAAATTTCTCTACTGATTCCTCAAGATTGCATTTAAGATAGAGATTTTGCTACGGATCTCTACAGAAGCTAATAGGCGTTTCTACAGGTATTCTGCAGATTTCTTGTTTTTTTTTTGAAAACAACGTCCACAGATTGTTCCAGGAATGATTCAGAAGATCCTCCAATAATTTCATTAAAGCATTTCTTCAGGAATTTTCCTAAAGATTCCTCAATAAATCTTTTAAGAAATTTCTCGAAGAGTGTCCCAAAAAATTTCTACAGGAAATTTAACCAAAATTTCTTCAGGACTACCTTGAAGAATGTCCATGGAATTTCTTCAGATATTCCTCGAGAGATTCATTCAAGAACATTTCCTGAGATTGTAAAAGGGATTCTACTGGGGATTTTTTCAGAAAACCCACCTGAAATTTCTCCAGAAATGCCTTCAGAGAGGAAATATCTCCAGAGACTTCTTCAGAATTTAATGGATTTCTTCGAAAATTTAAGCATAGGCTTTCTTCAAAAGTTCTTCCATGGAGTTTTTCCTCTCAACATGTATTCAAACATCCTACAGAGGTTTCTCTGATAATTCTTCAAAGGGTTCCTCCAAGATTTTCCTGAGAGATTCCTTCTGAGTTCCCTGCAATAAAGCCTACAAAGATCAAAGATACAAAGTCAGAAATATCTTCTGGGATTCCTTCAGATACTCCCGCAGGAGCGGTTTCTGTGAATATTGCGTAACTCACCGGAACAATCCGTTCCCAGTCATCTTAGTAAACTACAGTAGAATCACTTGGCATGATACGGGACCTCGCAATGCAGGCCACTTGCTCCGCCAAAGCTGCACTCCTCATTGAGGCAGCAACACAATGACTGTCTCGTCATGCTGCTTGCTGTCACCGATGCTAACTAGGGGAAGGACAAGCAAGGGGAATGTCACTAATCATTATTCACACCCTTCAGTTTCGGACATTTCATCAGGGATTTTTTAGGAAGATGTTCCAGAAAATACACAAAACATTGCTGGAAGAATTCTTGAAAGAATCCTTGAATTTCTAAAGACATTTCTTTGAAAAGGTTTTCGATTTATTTTTCTGGAGCAGAATCTAAGGTTTTTTTCTGCAGGAATTCCTGAATGAATTCGTGAGAGAGTTATATTCCTGCCGAATTTGCAGACAAAGGTGGTGATGGAATTCTTCAAGAAACTTTTGAGGGAAAGAGGCCCTCTGTCGGCTGTTGTAAAATACTTCCAGCACTGTTAAGGACTATGTTCTGTCTCTTTTGCGAATTGTTTACATTTTATTTGTTTTCCTATTTTCCTCTCACGTTTTCTCTCACCAATTTGTTTACTCTCACAAAACTTGCGAGTAAAATATGTTCTCTCAGTTTTCTCTCCCAGTGAGACAAGAGCGGGTTATCGAGCAAAAATGCTCAGTTCATACCAGCTCAAACACCCTGTCTGCAGCCACAGCAGCAGCATGATTAGCAGTCGAGCTTTTTCGGTTTGATCACATTCACCTCCCCTCAACAAACGTTTCCTACCGTTCCCAGACCTCGTGAGGTCCGAAGATCCCGTCCAGATGGAGAGAGGTTGGAATGTTTTTGCCCATTACCCAGCCGTCGTCTACCTTCACTACTGCCCGCCGGCCGAGATTGACCGCAAGTGGTCGTTAGTTGGCCGCAGCGAGAAACCTACTCAAGCTCACCCGTTCGTACGTTCGTCATCCCGTCCCGTCCAGTCAGCCAGCAGTGATCGTCGTCGGGACGGAGGTCGGCCGTTGCTTGCGAAGAATGATCGAGTTTTTTGGCCACTTGGCGATGCAAACACAAACCCACACAAACAAGCCGCCGAGAAGCCAGGCTCAACAGCAACAGCCAGTGCCAGTAGTCGATCAAGCAGTGAAGCAGAGCCGAGTGGCCCGAAAAACCTGTTTTGTTTGGCCACACATAGGAACGTTTGGCGCAAAAGCAAATCCTGAGGTTTTTAACTCTCCTAACAATAATTGACCGGAGCGTGTACTTTCCGAACAAGATCGCAATCTGAAAGTGTGTATAGAAAAAGGAAGGAAAAATGTGTTAGCCTCACCACACACATGTATGCGTGCGGTGATGATCGCAGAAATAGATCGACGATCCAAGCAGGCTCCGATCGAGCGCGAGTGGGTTGATAGGTAGCCAGTCCGGTCCAGCCGGAGCCTGCTAGCCTGCTAGGCTTCCACATCTGTACATATTCTTCTATAGTGGGAACGTATGCAATGCATTATGAAGTGACCAGACGCTCTGAATTACCTATACGAGACATTCCTAGATTGCCAAAATATTTGTAATTGAGCTGTTATCCAAACATGATTTGTAATCAGAGACATTTTCACAAATTGTTTGATCAATTTGCAAATTGAAGAAGTAATAGGACTACTGGTCACTCCAATGCAGTAGCATCAGTTCACATGGCTTGGCATCTCTTCCCATTCATCCAGTTTTCTCCAGCACGTCTATCTATTTGCGCGAGGTGTTGTACAATCATCGCAAGCGGGAGCCTGCAAACTCGTTTGTCCAAGTGTACCTAAACTACCATCCGTCCTTAGCTATTTCTTTTGCATCCAAACGGTTGATGTCTGTTGTAGCTAAGGTACATACCTACAGCCGCAACACAAATTCTCTCGCGGTTTTGCGTTCCCTTTTCGGTTCCTGGCCTGACGGTTGGTTGTGGTCTGGAGGCGAAAGAAATGACAAGTTATGATGACGACGCTGACGGTAAAATGCTCACCTGTGGTGTCGCCAATAACTATTTGAATCGGGTGTTGCAGCCCTAGTTGGAGAGCTAGGCTTAACAACGATGGATCGATGAGAAAGGAGAACTAGAACTTATCGGGTGGCGAAGGGCCAGATTATTCGAACAAATGTTAGGCAGTATCAAGTAGACATAAGATTGCTTTGACTTTGGAAATGTTGAATCAATTCTCGATATTGTGGATTTACCGGCTACTTGTATTCTACCGGTCGCTTCAGTATGGCCTTCAAAGTAGCCGTTTTATAAAAAGAGTAACTTAAAAATGTTTTTAAACATCTTTATTGTATGCGCTATTCCTCGTTGCCACTAGCTACTCTGCGACATTCATTTTTTGACAATCAAGTTGATTTTTATATGAAAACGGCTACTTTGTAACGGCTACTTAAGTAACCGGTAGAATACAAGTAGCCGGTAAACCCACAATACCTTCCTAGAAGTGTTCCTTTAGAAATTCCTAGAAAATTCCTTCATGAATATGTATCAGCAAAAATTTCTGGAGGAATCTCAGTAGGAGTATCTGAAGGAATTTCAAGAAAAACTTCTAGAGGTACTGCAGGAAAAATGCATGGAAAAATAATAACTGTAAGAGGAATATCTGAAAAAATGTTGAAATAAATTTTCGATAGATTACTTGCCGTAATTCCTGGAGAAACACAAGCAGAAATTACTGTCAGAATTCCAGCATAAGTTCTGGGAGAAATCACATAAAGAATTTGCGGTGGAATATAAATATGAAATTCCGAAGAGCTTGCAATAGGAATATTTAGAGAAATCCCAAGACAAATTTATGGGGGTATCTTTGAAAAAAAAAAAACTAGAGATATCCCAGAAAAAAACGACAACAACTCATGAAACAATCCCAGCAGAAAACTACGTAAACCAAATTTAAGCCATCTCAGACTCAGACTTTCCCCCTCATAGACTTACGCCCATACAGAAATTTGATAATTTGTATGAAGCGTTAACTTCGGTCAGAGCTGAGTGAAACACACTTTTTTATTGGATACTTTTTTTTGACAAAATCGGGACACCAATGTATACTAACTCGACAAAACGACGAATGATCTGTTATAGCGAAGCCTTCAAAGCCCTGAGTGTCGGCAGGTCAGAGCCCAAGCTCTCGTGTCCCACAGTCGACTTCGAAGCGCTTTAAGAGTTCTTTCGTTTTCGAAGTAAGAACATAACGCCAACTTTTTGGATCGGGAAAAAGCGAACGGGGTAGATCAAAATAAGCAATCACGGTCGTAGATTTAGTTTTTCGTCAAGGAACCTTTATCCTTTACAATGAATTCCTTCCAATATATTTCTTTGGAAATTTCTCTAGGAATTTCTCCAGAGATTATTGCAGGAATTTCTCCAGAAATTGACCTTAAGTCTACCCAGTTGTTTTTCTTCAAAAAATTTCTTAAAAGATTCATTTTAAAACTTCTTACGAATAGTTTCTTCAGTATTTTTTTTTGGGAAATTCCATCAAGATTTGCTACAAAAGCTCGTGCTTGTATTCCTTCATGTTTTTGTTTAAATAGGGTCTTGTACCATTTGGGCAGGTGCACCTATTTTGGGCACTTGCCGCTATAACTAAGTCAATTTCAAACCGATTGATTTGAAATTTTGTATAGAGTTAGGCACGTACAGTATCTAACTCTGTATAAAAATTCAAATCAATCGGTTTGAAATTGGCTTAGTTATAGCGGTGAGTGCCCAAAATAGGTACACCTGCCCAAATGGTACAACACCCTATTTGTGAATGAATTGCCCCAGAAGTTTTTCTGTTGTTTATCTGTATTAACGAGATTTTTAGCCCTAGGCTAGTTCATCTCGGGACCCACGCTTTACTTCCCTTCCGAAGGAAGAACTCACATTTTGCGAGTATGTCGGGAGTGGGATTCGATCCCGGGTCCTCGGCGTGATAGTCAAGTGTTCGAACCATCACACCAGGTCCGCTCCACAAAGTTTTTCTGTGCAATTTCTCTATAAATTCTTCAGGAAATTTCTTAAGAGATGCTTCAGTGGCTTATTTCAGAAACTACTCTATGAGTTTCCTTTAAAAATACTGACATTTTCTCAGCAGCTCTTTCAAAAATTATTTCTCCAGGGATTGCTTAGGATTCATTTGGAACTTTCCTCCGGTTTTTTTTTTGTTTTTTTTTCCAATGATGCTTCAGCCTGAACTTATCCGAAGATTCACTCAGTAATTCCTGCAAAAGTTATTGTATTCTGAAAGGGTGCTCCAGTTCTTCTAAGAATTCTTTGAAATCTTCCTTCAAAAAATTGATAATGTGATGGTTTTCAAAAATATTCCTTCAGGATTTCCTTCGGATAATATGTGGCCTGATGAAAATGTACAAGAAATTCTTCTATGAAGTCCTCCAGAGGTATCTTCAGTAGTTCTTCCAAGGATTCCTTCAGAAATTAAATCAGGGATCCCTCAGAACCAGTATCATTGCCTGCAATTTCTGCAATCACCATTAAATATATCTGAAGGAACCTCTCCGGAAATTGACCAATCAACTCTCTAGAGATAATTTCAGAAATTGCTTTAGAAATAATGTCCAGGAATTCCCCCAGAAAATGTTGAAGAATTTCTTCTGGAAATCTCCAAATCTTTTTTAAGGAATTCCTCCAGATGATCCTCCAGAGATATCTTTAGAATTTTTTTCAGAGATTTTTGCAACGATTATTTTTTAGCAATTTCTGGAAGAATTTCTGAAAAAAAAAATCCTGGAGGCACATCTGAAACAATTTCAGCAAAAGTCTCTGAAGAAATTTAACGATATATTTCTGACCGGACCACAGAATCCAGGAAGGAATTTCTCAAAGAATTTTTGGAAATACCATTGGAATAATTTCCAATGGAATCTCTTAAAAAATTGAAGAGTTTCCAAACAACTCCATGAAAAAACTTTGGAGAAATCCTTTGCTGAAATTCTGGAAGAAATCCCCATAACTTTCAAGATATTTTCGAAATATTTTTGCATGAATCTCTAGAGGCAGATCTGAAGAAATCTCAGGGAGATCCTTAAAGAATCTCAAAAGGTATTTCGGAAGAACTTCTTACATAAATAGTTGTAGAAACTCTTCGGGAAGCCCTTTGTGAAATTTCTAGGCAAAATTGTTGTGGAATTTTTGAGAAATTCTTAAAGAAACACTTTAATAAAAATTTTGAAGGGTTTTGTGAAAGTATTCCTGAAGCAATCTATGGACGTATTTCCACAGAAATAACAGATTAGCTTCTGTACAGATTCCTTGATAAATTCCTGTAGAATTTCTTAGGATATATTTGTGAAAAATCTCTTAAAGAATCCTTGGAGAAATTCTGAGACATCTAAGCGTGTCTCAGAATTTCTCCAAGGATAAATTTCCGCATACAAATTTACACCGTGAACTAAAATCATAAACTGTGCGCCGAAACATATGTGTAACGCCTGTGCCAGTTGCTGCTCTAAGAAAAAAAATCACAAAGCCCAAGATTGTGTTCGGGTGTTTAGAAACTCAGTTCATGGAAATGGACACAATGTTCACGGAGAACTACACATCAGTTTATGGAAACTGGAACTTTCTTCGCGGCAGGCACAATTTGTTTTCGGTGCAATGATTATAATTCACGGTCTGTACTGGATTGTTTATGTTGGATCACCTGTTCTCTGACTGCCATGTTCCTATTTGTAGAAATAGTCTCTCACAATCTTGCCCCATACTTACATTTTCTTGAGATAACAGATGATTAAATGATAATCCTTCCTCACAATAATATCATTTCCACGCAAGAACGAAATAGACGCAATTGCGCAATTGAATCCGGATGCAAATAACATCAGGAGAATCATGAAAATTGAAAGCTGCGAACAGAGCTAGAGTCGGCATCTAGGCGACCAAAACTGGCCATCCATTGAATTGTAAGTAATATATAGATAAAAGAAGTAGGAAACTTTGGAGTAACACTTTGCATACATTATTTTACCAACAATATTGATTTTTGTGATTTGTTTGTGGGTTTTTAATGTGTTGGTCTTGTACGATAAAGTAGCATTTCATGCGATAAAAATCTACGATATGGTATATTCTTTGTAATCATACATACGATACTTACGGACGTGGTTATAACAATCAGAACTAATGCATTTTTTACGATTCTTCTCCATTTCATCCGATTGCATTTAGTACCTTATTCGATTTGAAAAAAAAATGTGGGAGATGTA
>NC_085138.1:409654933-409675859 GCF_035046485.1 Aedes albopictus
GCTTGTAGTACTAAAACATAAAGTTTATGTGGGCCAAAGCTCAAAATTCCTGCAACATTTTTCAGAAATTGTCGAAAAAATAAGCATAGTTATGTTTAAATATTCATCCAGTGCCTAAAATGTTATTATATTTTCTTAATCGGGAAGTCACAATATCCACTACTGACGACCACCGTTCATAGTAACCTCTGACAGAAATTCACTTTCTAGGAATCCACGATGAAGAGGCGAAGGGTTGACTCGGGGGAAACCTCTTACCGTTTCGCCGTGGTTGCTGAGATGGTTGGTGGTGGCGGAGGGACGCTGATAATGATGATGCGTGCGTGTTTTGTGTTTCATTTTCGGTGGAACAAGTTTTTGGGATTTCGCCGCTGCTGCTGACCACCAAGAAGAGGAGAACAGCTTCTTCTCCCTAATTTGGTGCGAAAGTAGTAAATTGCCCAACCCAAAACCGGAGAGGGAAACGTACGAGCGTCTTAATGCAAACTGACAGAAACTGGGTAAGCGCAAAATTAATAGTCGAACGTGGTAAATTCCCTTTCAAGGTGAGCAGCCATTTATGCGATTATGAAATACCGAGGCTTTTTGTTTATCGGATTGAGAGTCGAAATTCGCTGTTCTCTTGGAAACCATCTAAATAGGTAACCGAAACCTTCGATACGACCATCCGTTCATCCTTTCGATGGCCAAATCGCAACTTGAAACCACTCATTAGGTGGGGCAATTTTGGCTTCACACTCGCCCCTTGTTTTCATTGGGGTCCCACATCATGATCATCGATCTGACTGCACAGCATCGATCACGAATAATGATGAGAGGAACTCAAACCTATGATCAGTATGATCAGACCGGGGAGCAGTGAACGGTTTAATAACAGCTTTAATTCGGAGGGAGAATTTTCATGGAAAGTAAACGCAAAATAGGCACAACTGCCAAGGGGCCTCATCATAATGAGTGTCGTCTTGTTGGCAGAAGCAGCGAAAGTTACGAAACCGATGACACACTTTCGCTTTATAATACTGAGCGGCAGCATCGTTGAAAGAGCATCGACCTTTAGGCGACAGTAATGCAACTTGTCCAGAGTTGAAGAAATGACAAAGCTTGGAAACATCCTTGATCCAAGTTTAAAATGGACAACGACGGTGAGACGCTTCTTATGACTTTTTCTCCCTACTTAAAAAACCATTTCCCGTGACAGTTGTGGAGAAGCAGAGGTGATCTACTAATACTAATATTCTTGTCCTATGCACGGCGCCGTTAAAGTTGGCAATTCTCAAAGGTGCACATTGAGAACAGTTTGTTGATTCCCTGTGCAATTTCAATTGTTTTGGTCAATCACGCAACTGCGAATTGTCATGATTTTTTGTTTTTTTTTTATAGAAAAAAAATATTAAACGCTTCACAATTTCTTACAACCATTATTATTATTAGCTTGATTAGGGAGATTTTCAGCCCGAGGCTGGTTCATCTCCAATACAACCATTAAGGGTCTGTGTCAATTGGGAAATTAAAATTAATTTTTACTTAAATTTGACAGTTCCCCTAAGGAAATAATTACCGAACTGTCAAATTTAAGTGAAAATGAATTTTATCTTCCCAATTGACACAGACCCTAAATAATTACAACATTTGATTGCTCTGACATTCATGCACACAATAGAAACACGTGTGTGATGAACAAATTGAGATTTAAATTATGGAAATCCACGTGTTCCGGTGGGAATCGAACCCACGACTTCCAATTCGCTAGACGGGCGCTTTTTTCCTCCAAGCTACGGAGTCACTTGACCATCTCCGTCCCCTGATGGATGTACATGAACATCTACAAATAATTGAAATGTAAGTAGGTTGAAAAATAAAATTACTTATTGGAGGATTTTCTGGAAATGTCGAGCAGTATAAGAGACATATTTATTGATAAACCTGTTGGATACCAGAATTTGTTAAGACTCCAAGCAAGTTTTCTATAAAAGAAGACATCTTTTAATGGTTATGCTCCAGTAGCATACATGTTTTATGACATTACCCTTTGGATTCATTTGTGGGAGTGATTCTGAATATCAATTTTTGTCACTTTGAAACGTACTCTCCATTCTACTATCGAAGTAGTTTGTTATGTGTGTTTGTTCCTAAAAAAATATTCTTTTGAACTTCTCCAAAATATTGGTTTTGGAATTGGTCAATGATAAAAAAAACTTTTTCAATATTTGTTTCTAAGTTTTTTGTTTTATTTTGGCATTGCTTCATGCATATACAAAAAGATAAAAAAAAATCCAGGATAGATAATATTTCTTTTTGCCATTCTCATACACTGAAATGTACTGAAAGGCTATATGTTCACTCAAAAAACGAATTTTTGACAGAAGGCTGTCTGAAACTGTCTGAAAGCACTTTTAGCATGTAAGTTCTTATATGTTTAAAGTAAGTCATAGTGACTTCTACGCAACCAGAGCCTGTGGTGCCGTGGGTGACTCTTTTGTGGCATGTGTGTTGCTTGGAAGAATCACTGGAGGACTTATTGTCTCGCTTATTGTAAGATTTGCTAATGGAATCCCTGAGTAAACTTCTGAAGAAACTGCTGGAGGGATTCCTGAAAGAATCCCTGGATAATTTCCTGGTACCTGTATGCATCTTTTTTAAATTACCTTCCATTACAAGTCGCTGAAGGAATGCCTCCAGAAATTCTTGAAGCAATTAAAAAAAAATCATCAGGTAATCCTGGAAACATTTTTGGGTACATCCTTGAAACAAATGATTAACGGATTTTTTAAATTTTCTGAAGGTACTCCTTAATGTATATTTTAAGAGAAACTGAGCGGAATTTTTGAAGAAATCACTTCAGGTATTCCTGGAGCAATCCCTGGAGGAATTTCTGAAAGGATAAATTCTTGGATGAGACCCAGCAGGAATTCCAGGAGCATTTCCTGGAGGAATTCTCAGATAAATTCTTGGAGCAATCCCTAGAAGAATTCCTGGAGAAATCTCTAGAGGAGTTCTGGGAGAAATTTCTTTAAAAAAAACAGGAAGGAATTCTTAGAAAAACTTCAGAAGAAATCTCTTGAGGAATCCTAGAGGCAATCTCAGAGGAATTTCTGAAGAAATCGTTGGAAGGATTCTTAGATAAATTCCTGAGGGAATTCCTAGAGGAAACTCTGATGTAATTTCTGGAAAAAAATCTAGAGAGAATTCTGAAGGAATGCCTGGAGGAACTTCTGAACAAATTTCTGGTGTAATCCCTCTAGGAATTCCTGGAGCAATTCTTGGATAAGATCCAGCAGGAATTCCTGGAGAATTTTCTGGAGAAATTCTTGAATAAATTCTTGGAGCAATCCCTGGAAGAATTCCTGGAGAAATCTCCAAAGGAATTCTAGGAAAAATTTCTGAAGATATTTCTGAAATAATCCTTGAATAGTTCCAGGAAGATTTCCTGGAGAAATCTTTGGTAAAATTCCTGGAGAAATTTTGGCGGAATATCTAGAGGAATTCATGGAGGAATGCTTGGAGGAATCCCTGAGGAAAACCCTAGAGGAGTTCCTGGATAAATTCTTGGAGAAATTGCTAACATAATTTCTGAAAGATGTACAGGAGCAATTCCAGAAAAAATCCTGGTGGAATTCTTGAAGAAATTCCTGGGGTAACTCCTGGAGGAGTTCCTAGAGAAATTACTGGAAAAAATCCTGGAGAAATGCCTGCAGGAATTCCTAGAGGTATTTTTGTTGGAATTGCTGGAAACATTCCTGGATGAATCTCTAGGGAAATTCTTGAAAGAATTACTGGATGAATGTCTGAAGGAGACTGTAGAAGAATTCTGGGAAATTTTTATTTATATTTCTGTCATTTCTATATTTATGAAGAGATCCTCGAATGAATTCCTGAAGGAATCTCTGGGGGAATCCGTGGAATTGTGGAGAAATCCTTGTAGCAATTCCTGGAGGAAACTTTCGAAGAATTCCTGGAAGAATGCCTAGAATAATCCCTAAAAAAAACATGAAGATATTCCTGGAGAGTTTCCTGGAACAGTTTCTGCAGAAAGCCCTAAAGGATTTCGTGGGAGAATCCTTGGAAGAATTCCCTGCCTGCAGGTATTCCTGTGAGAACCACTGGAAGAGTCCCTTAAGGAGTTTATGAAGGAATCTCTAGAGGAATTTTTGAAACAATTACAGAATGAATTTCTGGAGGATTCTCTAGAGCACTTCTGGGAGAAATTTCTGAAGAAATCCCTTGAGAATTCCTGGAGAAATTTCTAGAGGAATTTCTGGAGGAATTCCTGGAAAAATTCTCGAATTCCTGGAAAAAAAATCGTGAAGAAATCCCTGGAAAAATTCCTGAAGAAGTACCTGAAGGAATTCTTAGAGAAATTTCTGGTGAAATTCTTGGATAAATCCCAGCAAAATTTCATAAGGTAGAAAAACCTGGACGAATTTCTGAAGGAATCCGTGAGGAAATTCCTGAATGAATTGCTGACCGAATTCATGAAGGAATTTCCAAATTAATTCCTGGTGGAAATCTTGGAGATGTTCCTGAAAAAAATCCTGAGGTAATTTCTTGAGGAATTTCTCGAGGAGACCCTGGAGAAATTCCTGGATGAAATCCTGGAGGAGTCCCTAAAGCAATTCCTGAAGGAGTATATGCAGGAATAGCAAAAAGAATCTCTGGAAGAATTCCTGGAGAAATCTCTGCAAGAATCCATGGAGGAATCCTCGCAAGAACTTCTGGGTTAATTTCTGGAAGAATGCATAAGAATGCCTGGTGGAACTCTTGAAGGAATCCCTGAAGTAATTCTTGGAGAAATGCCTTGATGAAATCCTGAATGAGTTCCTGGGGAATTCCTGGAGCAATTTCTGGCAGAATATCTGGAGGAATTCCTGGGGGAAATTTTGATGGAATCACTGCAGGAATTCTCAGAGGAATTCCGGAAAGAATTTTTAGATTCTGTGAATACCGGGCAACTCACTGGAACAATCCGTTCCCAGCCATCTTAGCAAACTGCAGTAGAATCACTTGGCATAATACGGAACGGTGATGGCGACTTGCTCCGCCAACAGTCCACTCGTCAATGAGGCAGCATCACACTGATGACAACCCCGTCATGGTGCTGGCTGTCACTGATGCTTGCTAGGGGAAATACACGCATGGGAAATGCTACTCAGCTTTGTTCATACCCCACATTCTCCCTCTTCTCCGAAAAAAAAAAGTTTTCTTACTAGCAGGCTTGTTATTTTTACGCTCAAACCCTCAATTTCGTTCTTTTCATCCTTATGGCACCAATGCAACAAGATACACTTCAAGATACAAGAATTAAAACGAATGGCCACATTTACTTTTTTGTTTAGTAAACGCACTTTTGTTAATATCGAACCTATATCATTTGATTGATAACTTGCAATGCTAACCGATCATCTATGGGGTTTTGCCGAGCTCCAATAAAAATAACTACAAAACACGCAGTTGGGTGATGCGTCTTCTCTCCTTCAAGCGCACGTCTCGTTATGTAGCCGGCCCTGTTTTTCTCTCACTCAAATCAATCGTTATTCACGATTGCGAAAATTCGACGCATTCAACGAAAACGAACATATTTTGTAAGAATTATTTGTCAAAAAAGAAAAAAAACAAGAGATTAACGAATTTGAGATTTATCAGACTAAAGATTCCGTATATCATACAACTCCACTTTCAATGCTTCAATGTGATGGTACAGATGGACCATATATAACACACAAATGTCCTTCATTATACAAAAATAGATTCTACAAAACGAGTTCGAAAGAGGTTCTACAACATATTTTCAGTAGATATGTTTTCATTGCGTACTTCGAATTTTAAACTGTTTTACGATATGCAATTTTTATGGGCGGTTTTCATTACACGTCCCTGCATTTTCCTCACGCACAGCTTTCGTCAGTTATCACGCAACGCCATTTACTTAGACGGGTTTCTTTACACATCGCTGCATTTTCCTGATGCAAACAATTTTCGGCAGTTTTTCAATAACGCCATTTCCTTGGACGGATTTCATTTCACGTCCCTGTATTTTCCTTATGCAGAAAAATTTTCGGCGGATATCCAACAACGTTTTTACCTTGGACGGTTTTCACTACACGTCCCTGCATTTTCTTTATGCAGAAAAATTTTCGGCGGTTATCCAAAAATGCCTTTACCTTGGACGGTTTTCATTACACGTCCCTGCATTTTCCTTATGCAGAAAAATTGTCGGCGGTTATCCAACAACGCCTTTACCTTGGACGGTTTTCATTACACGTCCCTGCATTTTCTTTATGCAGAATAATTTTCGGCGGTTATCTAAAAATGCCGTTTCCTTGGACGGTTTTCATTACACGTCCCTGCATTTTCCTTATGCAGAAAAATTTTCGGCGGTTCGACACGCCATTAATTTGCCCAACCAAAAACCCGAGCAAAAACCAACCCAACCAACCAATGCCGCGAGTATTTTACGGCAACATTCACAATAGTCAAACACCTCTACCATCATGCACATCAACCTGTTTGCATTTACCGTTCAACCGAGCGACAACACGAGCATGTACGATCCGAAGAATCAACGAAAGCGCGACCATCCATGCCGAGCAAGAACATGAAGAAACATGCATGCAATCATCGACCGACCACCTATCCACAGCGTGCTACCAGTCTACAACAAAAAACAACCACGTCACCGCGCCTTCGTTCATGTGTTTGTGCTAGAACCAAGGCTAAAACAGAACGCGGTTGGAAAAACAAAAACTTTCCGCGCTCTAGCTTTCGTCAGGAACCGCAGAATTGCAACACCCACTTCACTGTGTTTGCAGCACCACCACACACTTCACACACCAAAACGATTTGTTTTCTCTCACTGTTTTTATGCCAAGTGATTCTACCTATTTTATGATTAACTTGTTATTGATCATGATGCACTCCTGGCAGGATCGCCAATGTGAATACCGGGCAACTCACTGGAACAATCCGTTCCCAGCCATCTTAGCAAACTGCAGTAGAATCACTTGGCATAATACGGAACGGTGATGGCGACTTGCTCCGCCAACAGTCCCCTCGTCAATGAGGCAGCATCACACTGATGACAACCCCGTCATGGTGCTGGCTGTCACTGATGCTTGCTAGGGGAAATAAACGCATGGGAAATGCTACTCAGCTTTGTTCATACCCCACAGATTCCTGATGAAATTTCTGGATGAATCTTCCAAGAAATACGTAGGGGAATACCAGGAGTAATTCCCGAAAAAATCGCAGATGGATTTTTTTGAGAAATTCTAAAGGAATCTTCTGAAGAGTTCGTGGAGGAATCCCTGTAGCAGTTCCTGAAGAAATCCCTAGAGGAAGTCCTGAAGAAACTCCTGAAGAAATCCTGGAAGCAATTTCAAGAGGAATTCCTAAGGGAATAGCTAAACAGTTCGTGGAGGAGGTACTAAATAAATTCCTGGAGGAGTTTCTTAGAGAATACAAGGTGGAATTCCTGAAGGAATCCTAAGAAGAGTTCCAGGGAGAATCTTTGGAGGAATTTTGTTCCAGAAAGAATCATAGAAGGAATTCTCGAGTGTCCTGGTGAAATTCTTGGAGGAATCCCTGCAGGTATACTAGGTAAACTAGAGTAATTCTCGGAGGAATCTCAGGAGAAACTCTTGGAGAAATTTCTAGAAGAATTCCTGGAGGAATCCCTGGAGGAATTCCTAGAGGAATCTCTAGAGGGATTTCTGTAGGAGTCCCTGGAGGAATTTTTGGAGGAATCCCTGCAGCAAGTTCCAGAGGAATCCCTGGGATAATTCGTGGAGGAATCCCTGTAGAAATTCGTGGAGGAATCCCTTTAGGAATTCCTGGAGGAATACCAGGAATAATTCCCGAAGAAATCGTACATGGAATTCTTGGAGAAATCCTGAAGGAATCCTAAGAAGAGTTCGTGGGGAACTCCTTGAGGAATATCTGTTGCAGTTCTTGAAGGAATCCCTGCAGAACTTTCCTGAAGAAACCCGAGGAGGAATCCTGGAAGTAATTCCAAGAGGAACTCCTGTAGGAATGCTAAAAAGAATTCCAGAAGGAATCCATGGAGGAATTTCCCTGGAGTTGTTCCTGAAAAAATCACAGAAGCAATTTTCGGGTTTATCCTTGGGTTTATCTGTGGAAGAACTCTTGGAGGAATCCCAGGAAGGATTCCTGAAGAAACCACAGATGAAATTCTTGGGAGGGTCAAGTCACATATACCAATCAATTCAGTTCGACGAATTGTATAAAGGTGTGTATGTATGTATGTCTGTGCGCAAAAAAAGGTCACTCACTTTTAAGGCACTTCTCATTGGCCGATTTTTCGGAATATAACTCGAATCGAACCGGAATTTTACCGCATTTTTTGCTATTGAAAATGGTTTGGATCGGTCAAGGCGTTCCGGAGTTATGGCCATTTCAGTGATCCTTACCAGCACCGGTAGATCTGGCCGTATATAAAATTGAACCAAGCCCAATCATGCGACACATCAAACTACGGCAATTTTTGTTACCTTTAGCATGGTTGACGAATTTTGTGCAGAAATCAACCCTGTAGACCTGAAATTCCACGATGTCGGCCCAAAATTGAAAAATTTGAATTTCAAAAATTTAAGAAGAATACCAGATATTCTTTAAAATACTTTCAATCGTTGAATTTCCTTTGAAATTTTGTTTCAGAATTTTCATTGAAATGTGTGTACCAATAGTTTTCATACTGGCGTATAGTATGAGATTGATTAAAATTTTGATTTCTATGTGAGAAATCCCTGGCTAGATTTGAAGGGGCAGGTAAAAAATATCAAAATACCGGGTCAATGAAAATTGCTTTAACAAATCCGATGAGATTTTAGTATTTTCCAAATTGAAAGTTTACTTATTTTCTTGTCCCAAAGTTTGGCAGGACAAAATGTAAAATAAATATTTGCAACTGCCTAATTGTTTTCAGAAATAACACAAAAAAGTAAAAAAAGCTGTGGGATTAGACCAGAAAATCTCTTGAGAAATTTTCACGAATTTTATTTAGAATCTATCAGAAATATTAAAAATAAGTTTTGTGTACTTACCTTTTCAAAAATTCGATATTTTCTCGATAATAAAGACTGGACTCGAAAAAGTGATACACACAAAATAATGTATAACTTTTGATTGCATGCACAAAAATAGCTGGATTTTCAACCAGGAATAATATATGGCGACGTCTACAAATTACGTCACGCTCTAGGGGGAGGCGGGGACTATGGGCCGAGCGTTACAGCCCATACAAAAAAAAAAGGTTTTTCATACAAAAAAGCTTTACGGAGGGGGAAACGGGACTACAAAAATGTCGGCTTTAGTATTACGTTATAAATTGATGCTACATATTATATCATCAAAATCGGTTTAGTATTGGCGCAGATATTGTCGATACGATAAAATGTGATTTCGGAAACATTGAGCATCTATTTTTAAAATTGTTTAGGCTCTTACTTTGTTGTTAGCTCATCAAAACGTTTGAAAATTCGTCTGTAAGTTCTCCAACTAAAGCATAAAAAGTGGGGAAGATTTCATCGAAATCGGTTCAGTACATTTTCTTCACAATTCAAACAAAAAAGGGATTTTTCAATTTTTTGACAATTTTTAACATTTTAAAATCGCTCATTGATGTTGGCTATTTTGGCTGTAGAACTGGAAACAGGGCAATTTTTCATTACCTTAGGGGATTGGGCCGAAGGGTTCCAGATTTTCATGAAACTTTTCTCACAGGCAGGGCTCATGAATATATGAACAAAAAAATTAAGAAAAATTCAGGGTCGCCTATTTTCCCGGGAAACTCAGGTGGAAAATCTTTGTTTTCCCCTGACACTACTTCATAACTCAAGAACGAAGCATCATAGAAACAAAGTTTTTTTTTAAGAAAATGAGAGAATTTTTTTCAGAAATCCAAAAAAAAAATGAACCGGAAAAGTTTTCCACGAAATTTTCCACAGTTGAGAAAATTCGTAAAGAAAAGCCGGAAAAAACAATGCCCGAACTCGTAAAAAAAAATCAAAAATATATTTTTGAGAAGGTTATTCCATAAGCTTTAATCGCTGAAATTTTTGGAATGCCTTTTTTTCGTTTTTGAGTTATGGCCAATTTTGTTGAAAAATGTCCAAATGTGTCATATAAGCCTTTTCTTTGAAAAATCATAACTCAAGAACAAAGCATCGTAGAAACAAAGCTTTTTTTAGAAAATGAAAGAAAATTTTCTCAGGAATGAAAAAAAATATGAAAAGGAAAAAGATTTCCTCAAAATGTTCCACCGTTGAGGAAATTCATAAAGAAAAGCCGGAAAAATTATACCCGAACTCGCGGAAAATTTTCAAAAAAAAAGTTTTGAGAAGGTAGTTTTATAAGCTTTGATGGCTGAAATTTTTGAAATGCACTTGTTTTTCGTTCTTGAGTTATGGCCAATTATGTGATAAATGAACATATAATATATGTGTACATGGTAATTTCCACAGAATTGACCATAACTCAAGAATGAAAAAAGTCCATTCCAAAAATTTCAGCGATCAAAGCTTAAGAAATTACCTTCTCAAAAATATTTTTTTGAAAATTTTCCGTGAGTTCAGGAATAGGAAAAACTATTCTCAACTGTGAAAAATTTTGTGGAAAACTTTTTCAAGTTCAGATTTTTTTTTGAATTTCTGAGAAAATTTGCATTCATTACCTAAAAAAACTTTGTTTCTATGATGCTTCGTTCTTGAGTTATGATTTTTCAAAGTAAGTAGTGTCAGGGGAAAACAAACTATTTCCACCTGAGTTTTCCGGGAAATTACGCAACACTGAATTATTCTCATTTTTTTGTTCATATATTCATAAGCCCAGCCTGTGGAAAAAAATTCATGAAAATCTGAGACCCTTCGGCCCAATTTGTACGATAATAAAAAATGCCCAACACTGTCCAAATTATTATAAAACTTTGGCAGTGTAAAACTGTTGTGTTATACTATTTTAGGTGAAAATTTCAGCCATTTTGGTTGAATACTTTCATACGGACTTGTGACGAATTTGGGGGGCACGGTCTCTCAAAATCAATGAAATTTAAAAAAATATCGTCGCAGTTTCTGTTTTTCGGCATATTCACGTAAAAACTAGTACATTTACCTGAAAAAAGTTAAATATTGTCGAATTTCAATTTCTTCTCGAAGGAAGAACTCACAGTTAGTGAGTTTTTCGGAAGTGGGATTCGATCCCAGGTGCTCGACGTGATAGTCACGTCCATCAACCATCACACCAGGTCCGTTTCATCCAGATTTATTATTGTCTTGTCCTTATTCAGTTATCTCAGCTTTTATGGCACCTTTTCTCGGTTTTATGTTCATCAATTTGTCCTTTTCAGTAAAGCAACCCAATTAAAATTCATAAATATCCCAAACACCGAATCCAAATAACTCGTTCGTCCTCATCCAATGCAAATTACCCCGAAAACACCCGTGACACACCAATTAATTTCCCCTTTTTTATAATTCTTCTCCACTTCCAGAAGACGACAACAGACCCAGATCAGTGGCCGCACCGGAACCCCGGGTGCCCCAAAAATGGAACACTAGCTGCGGCCAGTGATAGAGCCTCTCCAGGCGTAGAACATGAACACCCCCGCACCGCCGTCGCTGTGACAACAACTGACCACAGAAAGCAGCATACGACGCGTCAGGGTGCGTGGGTGGTGAGCCCGTTCCGTGTTTTTTTTATTCCCAAACGAAAAAAAAAGAAGTCCAGGGAATTTTCGAATCGCTAATTAGCATATGCGCCTCCGACGCGGCCCAAAAGTGAAGTGATTTAAAGTGTTTTATTTTTTGCTCTTGTTTTCAACTTGGGTTCTTGAATATTGAAGTGTGTGAGTTGAGTTGAGTTCCGGCGGGCGAAAATTCACTGACACGCCGTGCGATGGATACGATGGTGTTCGACGACGAGCCGCCGCCCGAACCACGGGACGGTTGGCTGCTGGTGAGGATTTTCGTTCCGGAGCTGAACGTGTACAAGTGCTTGCAGTTTCCCTCCGACAAGGTCGTGTGGGACGTCAAGCAGCAGTGTCTGGCGTCGTTGCCTAAGGTAAGTCTGGAGGGGGGAAATTGCATGTGGAAACATCATTGAAATCTCAATTTCATTTAGGTAACATTTATGTGACTACTCATCCCAGAGAGGTTACATATGAGTTTCATTAAAATTTGTGTTGTTAACTTCTTTTCATATAAACATTTTTAAATAATTTTCATTCTTACATCAATATGTCATTTTATGTTCTTTAAGAGGTTGAAAAAAAAAAACACTTATTCAACTATTTTACCTTATTTGCATTGAAAGTTATCTTGTGTAAACTTTTTGCGGCACAAATCACTCCAAGGTCCCCATTGCGTAATGGACATTCCTTCGGCAATCGCAATCTATCAGGTATTTATAGCAATCAAATCAAAAAGGTTCTTATGGTCGTCGTACCTACAAAGCGCACTTGATAAGAGCGAGACCTACACTCGTCGCCGTCGCCCGTAAAGTGATTGAACAGCTAGCTAATCATCATCGTTATCGTCGTTGGGTGACCGCGCGGTTTGATACTCAAGTTGACGACTGCGATTGATTGACGATGACGGGCACACATTGCATTGCTGTGGTTTTGGGTTTGACATCGGAAAATTGTGCGGGTGGAGCTTGGCGTAAATGTTCCATGCTTCCACGTTTTTTGCGGCTGTGACGTTGCTGGTTTGCTCGTAGCTGATATCGGCACGGTTTGGGACTTTAGATTACGCCAAGGGTTATTGAATGATTGGCAGATGAATGACGGGGAGGGATTTCAAGTTCATGAAGGCAGGTAATTATGTGATTTCTGGTGCGTGAGTTGTTTATTTTTTACGCTAGGTACACCATGAAGGTGTAGTGCACGTTGAGTGAGCCTGGCTGGGTCATATTGACCCTAACATCCTACTTGGGTTCGTCCAGGGTTTTGTTCCAGAATTTTTTCCAGGGATTCCTACAAAGGTTCTCCGAGATATCCCGGATTCTTTCGGGGTTATTCCAGAAAATACGATAAGCATACCCACGGAAATTTCGACAATCCTGAAATTCCCCTTGGAATTCCTTCACGGATTCTCTCAAAAACCTTTCAAGAATTTATTCGGATTATTTTTTAAAAGGTTGCCCTAAAAATTGCTACAGGGATCCCTTTGAAAACTTCACTTCACTCTTCCTAGAAGATTCTTTAAGAAATTCTTCTTGAGATTTTTCTTGAAATCTTCGATGGATTTTCTCAGAAATTCTTCCATGAATTTCTGTGGAGCATCCTACAAGAATTTCGTCATGAATTCCTCAAGAGAGGCTTTTGGGGAATTTTCCACAGGTTTGTTTTTTAGAATTTATTCAGGAGATTCTTACAGAAAATCTTCCACGGATTCTTCAAGAATTTCTTAGAGGAATTCATAAGAAAAATCTCCTGGGTACTCCATCACATACTTCTTTGGAATTTCTTCAGAAATTTCTCTAGATATTCTTTTGGGCACCCTTCTATTGGTTTTTTAAAAAGTTTCTCCTAGAATTTAGTCAGAAACTCTTCCAGAATTTTCTTTGTATTTTTTTCTGAAATTCCTAGAAAATTATTTTAGAAATTCTTGTTGGGATTTTTCTTGAATTGATCGCCGTAGTCTTTTATAACCTTCGATGAATTTCTTCAGGAATTCTTCTATCGATTTCTATAGAGAATACTAAAAGAATTTCGTCATGTATTCCTCTAGAGAGGCTGTTAGGTATTTTCCCAGCATTTGTTCAGTATTTGGTCTAAAGATGCTTGCACAGAATCTTCCATGGATTCCCCAAGAACTTACAAGAAATCTTGAAGAAAATCTTCCACGAATTCATTCTTTAACTAACTCCTGTAGAGTTCCTTCAGAAATTTCTCCTAGAATTTCGTCAGAAACTCCTCCAGTGTTTCATCTGGAAATTTCCTAACAGATAATTCGGAAATTTTCTTAAGGATTCATCCATAAAATCTATTATTCTTCTTCTTTTTTTATGGCTTTACGTCCGCACTGGGACTTGGCCTGCCTCGCTTCAACTTAGTGTTCTTTGAGCACTTCCACAGTTGTTAATTGAAAGACTTTCTTTGCCTGCCATTGCATGAATTTGTATATTGTGATGCAAGTTCAATGATACACTTTGCCCAGGGAGTCGAGAAAATTCTCCCGACCGGAACAGAAATCGAACCCGCCGACTCCGGATTGGCAATCCATAGCCTTAACCACTAGGCTAATTAGAGACTCGCAAAAATCTATTATTAATTTCTTTAATAAATCCTTCATGTATTTCTTCAGCTTTAGGATTTTTTTTTGGAAAATTGTTCGCATTGATTTTTCAAGAAGTTACTCCAGAAGTTCCTCCATCAAATAACCCAGAAATTTCTTTGTTCTGGTTTTAAAATAGAAGACTTTTACAGAAATTTTAAAAACAATTTAAAAAAAAACTCAAGGTACACCGGGGCAAGTTGAAACAGGTGGGGCAAGATGAAACAGCGGGTCAACATGACGTTTTCTAATGTTGATAAACAGTTTGATCTCCATAACGCATAGTTTTTGATTCAAACAATCTTTTAACGATGGATAAATTATCAAATTGTATTGAAATCTGTTTCAAAACTTCGTGTTTAATCTTGCCCCACCCGTTTCAACTTGCCCCGGTGTACCTTACATGAACAGTTTTCTGAATTCTTCTATGATATCTTTAGATTTCTTTAAGAAATGCTTCCAAAAGTACGTCCAGGGATTCCTACAAAAGTTTTTCAAGATATTTTTTAGGAATTTCTCCAGTGATTTGTTTTAAATCCTGCAAGGATTCATTCATAAGCTCTTTCGTTTTTTTTTTCAAAATATCTTCCAAAAAACCCCTCCAGAAATTATCCTAGAAAACCCTTCTCGGATTCTTTCGAAAGTCTTCCAAGAACTCATTCTGCATGTTTTCTTTTTCAAGGGGTACATTCAATAATTTCACTAGAGCTTTCCACAAAAAAAATACAAAGAATTTTTCAGTTAATCTTGTATAGATTGCTTAAGAAAACCCTGTATGATTCTTTTACAATTTCTTTTTGAGTTTTTTTTTCTTGAATTAATAACACGATTGCCTGGATGCAGATAGAAAATCCGACGTGGAATTCGCCATGAATCTTCCATGGATTTCCTCAAAACCTATTACAGAACACCTTCGTCTTATTCCTTCAAATAATCCTATGGAGTTCCTTTAGACATTTTTTCGAGAGATTCTTTTAGGATACCTTCCATGAGGGCTCTACCTCCACAATCCTTCAAATCCTCCAAAGTGTCCTTTAGAAGTTGCTCTTGACATAACTTCTTTAAACTTCTCCAAGGATTCCTCGAAAATTCATTGATTTTCATTGTAAATCCGACATGGTTTTCTTCCGCAGATGCCTTCAGAAATATCTCAATACGATAACTATTTATTATGGAAAATGCTTTCAATCCAGAGACAACTTGAGAAAATTCTTTTTGACTATATGAAGTTTTCTTTAATTGTTTAACTTATTAATTCATACAAAGTTTCATTTACAAATTTTTCCTTGTATTCCTAAAGCAAATTTTTGAGAAATTCACAAAATTTTCTGGGAATTCCTTAAGAAAATCTTCCACGGAATACCTCAAAAACTTTTCCAGAAGTTCTTCAAGAAATCTAGCATGCTCGGAAATTACTTCACAAACTTCCTCAGAAATTTATTCATAGTTTTCTTCAGAATACCTCTAGTGATTATTTTAGATTTTTTTTTCTAAAAATTTCCTTAGAAACCTGTCATAAACTTCCTCAAATTTTTTCCACAGATTTAAAAAAAAACATCTGGGGATAAATTTTGAAAATCTTCCACACACCGGTTCCTTCAGAGATTCCTCCAGTGATTTTTTGAGAAAATTTGGAATTCATAGTTCGGTCTCCAAAATTTCCTTCAGAAATTCTGACAGGAATTCGTACAGAAACTATTAAAACAAAAATTTTTAAAGTTTCTTCCATGAATTCTTGCCTTAGGTTTTTTAGAACTGAGTCCAGTAGAAATTGTGAGATGATTTGTTCATAAATTACTCATTTTTTTAGAAATCCTGATTTCTTTTCAACGTTGCTTCATCCTCTAAAAGTTCCTCTTGGGATTGTCTTGGGAAAAACTTCCAAGGTCCTTTTTAGAATCACCCCTGGAGTGATTTTTGAAAGGACTCCAAATCAAAAAATCCCCAGATATGACTTTATCCTAGAATGTGTATAGAAAGTCTTCCATTGATTCCTTCAGAAATTTCTCCATGGATTTCAACAAAAAATGTCCCAAAATTCAGTCACTTAATTCTCCACGGATTTCTTCAATATCTATCTATGATTTCTTCCGAGATTTTTCCACGAATTGTTTCGGTAATTAATCGAATCTTTTGGGAGCTGTTCAGGAATTCGTATCTTCCTTTGCTTTGTTTTATTCCTTCAGTGAACGTAAATCGTAGACGATAGAGGCCTATCTGTCCGAAGATAAGGAAAGTAGTGGAAAAAAAGAAATATGCTCGTCCTTTCTTGCTTTTCTTTAAAAGTTAAACTTTTGTTTTTTTCTTTTGCAAAGTATTTTCAAATTTAACCCAGTGTTTCAAGTGGTTTTGAAAATTTGGATTCTTGTCTGAATTTTTCTAGAATTTCTTTTAATAAATCATATTTTTGTCCAGGAAATCTTTCAGAAGTTTTTGTTAGTAATCCCCCAAAAGTAATCTCTGGTATTCCTTATTATACATATCTCTGCAGAGATACCTTCAGGAATTCCTTTTTTTAAGGTTCATTCAGACATTTCTCGAAGAATTCTTTCAGAAATTGTTACGGAGTCCTTCAAGAATATTACACGCAAAAAAATCCGTTCCGGTATCCGTGAATAAAAAATCGCGTAAACCTGAACTTAGCACTCATTCGAAATTGTGATTTGGTTCCCGTTTCTGTGATTCAGTGTTTACAGTTTCCATGCAAATGTTCTCAAATACAGGAACGAGATGCATGGTGAGCTATCCATATAGTAACGCTTCCAAAAACAAGAAATGAAATCACGATATCTAGAACTCAATGAACCATAATCTGGATATTGTTCTCGATATTGTGAAATCAAATCATGCGCGCTGTCATTATTAGTAACGATTGTGAAAAGAACAACAAAAGTGCCAGGAATGTGAATAAAGCAAAAATTGTATATGATTTTCTCTTATTTTGTGCAAAATATACTACTTTGAGGGTTTTACGATGCATTAGCAGTCGACAAAGTGAATTCTGTTATGTGTGCCGCTTACGGACTACCAAAAGAAGCATTCCGGTAAGATGCCAGCTGCCGCCGCCGCCGCCGCCGCTGGGAAATATGCAATCGTTAGTAAATTATGTGAAAGGTGTGAAATTTGAGCGAAGAATGGAAAATTGGATATCATGCCACATTTAAATACATTCGATGCATCAAGAGCTTTTAAAAATAAACGATCAAAATTACATAGAAAGTTTGCATCTTGCCAATCCATAATCCATATCCCCTGGATGAAATGAACCGAGTCAACAAAAGGTAATCTGACAACTGAAATAAAAGCGCTCCTACTGATATGATATGATGTGATTTTATGTAAAAAAAAACTGTGGAATCCAAGAAGCAATGTGCTAATAGTTCTAGAAACTTGACTTTACATAGATATCTATTTAAACGTAATCCGAATTCCCAACCCCGTGATTTTATAGGTAGGTACCTAAACGAAAACAGCGATTTCGCTTCCGTGAACAGAAATCATGGCCACTGGAACTCAACAATAAACCATGAACTGCGTTTTCATTCCTGTGATTTTTGTTCCAGTTCCCATGAACTGAAGTCCATTTGCCGTGAACTAAGTTCTTGTTTACGTGATTAGCATCATCATTGTTGGAACTTAGTTCACATTTCTGTGATCAATGTTCTTTATGGGCTCCATTATCCAGGCTTTACCTCGGGCGTTACGTACATGTTGCGGAACACAGTTCACGATTCTGTGATATTTTATCATGGTGTATTTTTGTAAGAGGAAATTTCGATTGTTCTAGGATACGTGACTGGATGTTGACGATATCAGGAACGGATTTTGTTGCGTGTACCTGAAGTTCTTTGAGAAATTACTCCAAGATTAATTCTTTGGCATTTCTACAGAAACGTTTGAAGAAATTCGTATAAGAAACATGCTGAAAACCCTCGGTTCTTCCAGGTAATAATTCAGATATCCCTGAAAAAACTCTATTCCTTCCGATTTTTTTTTTTCATTAATCACTTCAATATTTTTTATCTAAAATTTCTGCAGGTTTTCCTTCAGAAATTCTTTCAGAAATTACTTCAGAAATTGGGATTGTTGTCTATTAGAAGATTTTTTTAAGAATTTCGCCGAAAGTATCTCCAGGAGTTTTTGCATAATGCCTTCGGAAAATGCTTCATAAATATATTCGAAGAAATTCCAGAATTCTTTCTCTACCTTTGTCTGCAATTTCTGTAGGAATTCCTGCTGAATGTTTGTTTTTTTGGGAATCCTTCATATATGTCACATCAATTTTCTTCGGATTTTTTTTATGGGTGTGCTTTAGAAATCTTTTCAGGACTTTTTTCCAACACTTCTCCATAAATTCCTTCAGAAATTCTACCATGAACTTTTCGGCGAAACTTCCAGAGTTCCCACAGAAGTTTCTCATTTAATTCTTCCAGTAATTCGTTCAATGGTATCTTGAGGATTTCTTCCAAAATTCCAAAAGAGATTGGTTCGGACTTTGCCTCAGAGAATTGCGTTCAAGAACCCCTCCAAAACGATTCTATAATTTCTTCTTGGAATCTGCAAAGGTTACTCAAGGAATTCTTTCAGGGATTCCTTCATAAAAATCTGCACAGATTCCTTCAGATATTCCTTTAAGTATTCTTCCAGTATTTTTTGTATAATTTTCACAAGAAAGTCCAAAAAATCCCTGTAGGAATCTCTGAAGGATCCCCAGGAATATTTCTTACTGAAACACAGAAGCAATTTAAAAATGAATCCTTGCAGGAATTTTTGTGGGTATACCTTGGGAAGTCCTTGGTTATATGATTAAAAATTAAAGGAGGAATTGAAAACAATCCTGGGGCAGTCATCTTAACAAAAATCGGATGCTTTTCTAAAAGTACTCGTGGAGTAGACGTATTTCTTAAGTACTCGCTTTTGGAATATCGGGAGAAACACCTGGAGAAACTTTTTTAAAGATTTCTAGAGATTCCTGGAATAACCGTAGAAATTTCTAGAAAATATGCTTGAATAAGTTTCTAAACAAATGTTTTGAATAATACGTAAAGGAAATCCTTGAGAAAGTTCTGGGAAAATACATGGAGGAATACGCGAAGGAACTGCTGTAGGTATCTCTGTATGAATTTCTGCAGGTATATATGTTGAAATTCCTACAAAAATTACTGAAAATAATTATGCAAAAACTCTGCAGGAATTCCTGCAGGATTATTTCGACGACTCCCTAAATTTCTGCATACAGTTCATCTAGGATTTCCATTTGCATCACTGGGGGAATTTTTTGAATAAAAGAATCACTAAAAGATTTCCTAAAAAAATATTTGAAAGATCTTTTGAGGTAATCTCTAACGAACGGAATCTATGGAAAACTTCTTGAAGGAAGAAATTTCTGATTTTTCAAGAGAATATCTGTAGTATACCATGTAGGTTTTTTTGAGTATCCCTGAAAGAATTTCTGATACAATTCATTGAAGATTTCATGAATAAATTCCTTGAGTATTTTTTTTTTCAAATCCATGGAATGATTTTTTTAAGTCATTCCATGGATTTCTTAAAAAACAGGAATCCTTGAAAAAATCTCTATTTAAATCCTCTACATAGTCAATTTTTCCATCAGGATTTTTATTTAAAATTTACCCTCAGTTTTATTTTCGAAAATCCTCTACCTTTCTTCATCAAGGATCGTTTTTTTAGAAATCGTTTCTCCAATTTTATCGTGACATGTCCTCTAGACTTTCCAAAGGATGCTTCCAAGACTTTCTAGAAACTCCTGCTAGAATTCATTTAAAATTGGCTGCAAGGATTCTTCCAGAAATTTTTATTATTTTAAAATAATTTGAAATGGAAACTGTAATGTGCCTCCACGGAGCACTTCCCTCTTCCACGCTTAGTTTTTATTGCCTCTTTGTTTCGGGTTTGTTCGCTCGCTCGCGACGAGGCAGAAGCAAAACACCGCTCTAGAGCATGCTGCAAAACTCTTCTGATTTTGAGAAGAATTATGAACCCTAGTCATGGGTACATCCAGAAATCCCACACCATTATATATCTATTTAGGAATTCATGTTGGAATTCCTCCAGAAATTTCATCAGGGATTCAGCTAGGAATTTCTGTAAAATTTTCTCCCCAGAGTTCCACCAGATATTCCTTCAGGTAGCACACAGGGGATTTATCCAGGAATTTTCCTAGGGGTTTGAACAGGGGTTCCCAAGAGATTTTCTCATGCACTCATTTACGAATTTCACAAGGAATTCTTCCAAGGGGTTTATCCATGAATCAATTCAGAAATTTTGCCAGATATCTCCATGGATTTCCCTAGGGATTCCATCAGTAATTCCCACAGACATTTTCTCAGATATCCTATAGGGATTTCTCCAAGGGTTTATCGAGGCATTTCTTTTAGAAATTCTCAAAGTTCTTCGTGGGAGGATTTCACCAAAAATTCCTCCTGAAACTCCACTTGGAGTTGCGCTGCAAATTATCCCATGGATTTCCTTGCGGATTTCTCCACAGGTTTCTCTAGGAATTCCACCAAAAATGTATCCTGGAATTCCTCTAGGGTTTCCTAGAAAACTTCCTCTATAGATCTCTCTAGGAAATCCTCTGAAAATATTCCCAGAGATAACGCCTGAAATTTCTCAAGGGA